>NC_140781.1:202792595-202835095 GCF_044657685.1 Stegodyphus dumicola
GTGTGAGAGTGTTAGAGTGTGTGAGAGTGTGTGAGATCGTGAGAGAGTTTGAGAGTGTGGGAGAGCGTGTGTTTGTGAGTGTGTGAGAGTGTGTGAGTGTGTGAGTGCGTGTGTTTGTGAGTGTGTGAGAGTGTGTGAGTGTGTGTGAGTGTGTGTGTGAGAGTGTGTGTGAGTGTGTGTGAGAGTGTGTGCGTGTGTGTGTGAGTGTGTGGGTGTGTGAGAGTGTGTTAGTGTGTGTGAATGAGCGTGAGTGAGAGAGTGTGTGTGTGAGAGTGTGTGAGTGTGTGTGAGAGTGTGTGAGTTTGTGAGAGTGTGTGTGAGTGTGTGTGAGAGTGTGTGAGTTTGTGAGAGTGTGTGAGTATGTGGGTGTGAGAGTGTGTAAGAGTGTGTGAATGAGTGTGAATGAGAGAGTGTGTGTGTGAGAGTGTGTGAGTGTGTGTGAGTGTGTGTGTGTGTGGGTGTGAGTGTGTGTGAGAGTGTGTGAGTGTGTGTGAGTGAGAGAGTGTGTGTTTGAGAGTGTGTGTTTGAGAGTGTGTGAGTGTGTGTGAGAGTGTGTGAGTCTGTGTGAGAGTGTGTGAGTGTGTGTGAGAGTGTGTGAGTGTGAGTGTGTGTGAGAGTGAGTGTGTTTGAGTGTGTGAGAGTGTGTGTGTGTGAGATTGTGTGAGAGTGTGTGTGTGTGAGATTGTGTGAGAGTGTGTGTGAGAGTGTGTGACTGTGTGTGAGAGTGTGTGAGTATGTGTTAGAGTGTGTGAGTGTGTGTGAGAGTGTGTGTGAGAATGTGTGAGAGTGTGTGAGTGTGTGTGAGAGTGTGTGTGTGCGTGAGTGTGTGTGTGAGACTGTGTGAGTGTGTGTGAGTGTGTGTGAGAGTGTGAGTGTGTGTGAGAGTGTGTGAGTGTGTGTGAGTGTGTGTGAGAGTGTGTGTGAGTGTGTGTGAGAGTGTGTGAAAGTGTGTGAAAGTGTGTGAGTGTGTGTGAGTGTGTGTGAGTGTGTGAGTGTATGTGAGAGTGTGTGTGAGAGTGTGTGAGAGCGTGTGTTTGTGAGTGTGTGAGAGTGTGTGAGTGTGTGAGAGCGTGTGTTTGTGAGTGTGTGAGAGTGTGTGAGTGTGTGTGTGAGAGTGTGTGTGAGTGTGTGTGAGAGTGTGTGCGTGTGTGTGAGTGTGTGTGTGAGTGTGTGGGTGTGTGAGAGTGTGTTAGTGTGTGTGAATGAGCGTGAGTGAGAGAGTGTGTGTGAGAGCGTGTGTGTGAGAGTGTGTGAGTGTGTGTGAGAGTGTGTGAGTTTGTGAGAGTGTGTGTGAGTGTGTGTGAGAGTGTGTGAGTTTGTGAGAGTGTGTGTGAGTGTGTGAGAGTGTGTAAGTGTGTGTGAGTGTGTGTGAGAGTGTGTGAGTATGTGGGTGTGAGAGTGTGTAAGAGTGTGTGAATGAGTGTGAATGAGAGAGTGTGTGTGTGAGAGTGTGTGAGTGTGTGTGTGTGTGGGTGTGAGTGTGTGTGAGAGTGTGTGAGTGTGTGTGAGTGAGAGAGTGTGTGTTTGAGAGTGTGTGAGTGTGTGTGAGAGTGTGTGAGTGTGTGTGAGAGTGTGTGAGTGTGAGTGTGTGTGAGAGTGAGTGTGTTTGAGTGTGTGAGAGTGTGTGTGTGTGAGATTGTGTGAGAGTGTGTGTGTGTGAGATTGTGTGAGAGTGTGTGTGAGAGTGTGTGACTGTGTGTGAGAGTGTGTGACTGTGTGTGAGAGTGTGTGAGTATGTGTTAGAGTGTGTGAGTGTGTGTGAGAGTGTGTGAGTGTGTGTGAGAGTGTGTGTGAGAATGTGTGAGAGTGTGTGAGTGTGTGTGAGAGTGTGTGTGTGCGTGAGTGTGTGTGTGAGACTGTGTGAGTGTGTGTGAGTGTGTGTGAGAGTGTGAGTGTGTGTGAGAGTGTGTGAGACTGTGTGAGTGTGTGTGAGAGTGTGTGAGTGTGTGTGAATGAGTGTGAGTGAGAGAGTGTGTGTAAGAGAGTGTGTGAGAGTGTTAGAGTGTGTGAGAGTGTGTGAGATCGTGAGAGAGTTTGAGAGTGTGTGAGAGTGTGTGAGTGTGTGTGAGAGTGTGTGAGTGTATGTGAGAGTGTGTGTGAGAGTGTGTGTGAGTGTGTGAGAGCGTGTGTTTGTGAGTGTGTGAGAGTGTGTGAGTGTGTGAGTGCGTGTGTTTGTGAGTGTGTGAGAGTGTGTGAGTGTGTGTGAGTGTGTGTGTGAGAGTGTGTGTGAGTGTGTGTGAGAGTGTGTGCGTGTGTGTGAGTGTGTGTGTGAGTGTGTGGGTGTGTGAGAGTGTGTTAGTGTGTGTGAATGAGCGTGAGTGAGAGAGTGTGTGTGTGAGAGCGTGTGTGTGAGAGTGTGTGTGAGAGTGTGTGAGTGTGTGTGAGAGTGTGTGAGTTTGTGAGAGTGTGTGTGAGTGTGTGTGAGTGTGTGTGAGAGTGTGTGAGTTTGTGAGAGTGTGTGTGAGTGTGTGAGAGTGTGTAAGAGTGTGTGAGTGTGTGTGAGAGTGTGTGAGTATGTGGGTGTGAGAGTGTGTAAGAGTGTGTGAATGAGTGTGAATGAGAGAGTGTGTGTGTGTGTGGGTGTGAGTGTGTGTGAGAGTGTGTGAGTGTGTGTGAGTGAGAGAGTGTGTGTTTGAGAGTGTGTGAGTCTGTGTGAGAGTGTGTGAGTGTGTGTGAGAGTGTGTGAGTGTGAGTGTGTGTGAGAGTGAGTGTGTTTGAGTGTGTGAGAGTGTGTGTGTGAGATTGTGTGAGAGTGTGTGTGTGTGAGATTGTGTGAGAGTGTGTGTGAGAGTGTGTAACTGTGTGTGAGAGTGTGTGAGTATGTGTTAGAGTGTGTGTGAGAGTGTGTGAGTGTGTGTGAGAGTGTGTGTGAGAATGTGTGAGAGTGTGTGAGTGTGTGTGAGAGTGTGTGTGTGCGTGAGTGTGTGTGTGAGACTGTGTGAGTGTGTGTGAGAGTGTGTGTGAGAATGTGTGAGAGTGTGTGAGTGTGTGTGAGAGTGTCTGAGATTGTCTGAGTGTGTGTGAGAGTTTGTGAGAGTGTGTGAGTATGTGTGAGAGCGTGTGAGTGTGTGTGAATGTGTGTGAGAGTGTGTGAATGTGTGTGAGTGTGTGTGAGAGTGTGTGAAGTGTGTGAGAGTGTGAGAGAGTAAGAGAGTGTGTGAGAGTGTGTGAGTGTGTGTGAGAGTGTGTGAGTATGTGTGAGAGTGTGTGAGTGTGTGTGAGAGTGTTAGAGTGTGTGAGAGTGTGAGAATGTGTGGGTGTGTGTGAGAGTGAGAGTGTGTGAGAGTGTGTGAGTGTGTGTGAGTGTGTGTGAGTGTGTGTGAGTGTGTGTGAGTGTGTGTGAGAGTGTGTGAATGAGTGTGAGTGAGAGAGTGTGTGTAAGAGAGTGTGTGAGAGTGTTAGAGTGTGTGAGAGTGTGTGAGATCGTGAGAGAGTTTGAGAGTGTGTGAGAGCGTGTGTTTGTGAGTGTGTGAGAGTGTGTGAGTGTGTGAGTGCGTGTGTTTGTGAGTGTGTGAGAGTGTGTGAGTGTGTGTGAGTGTGTGTGTGAGAGTGTGTGTGAGTGTGTGTGAGAGTGTGTGCGTGTGTGTGAGTGTGTGTGTGAGTGTGTGGGTGTGTGAGAGTGTGTTAGTGTGTGTGAATGAGCGTGAGTGAGAGAGTGTGTGTGTGAGAGCGTGTGTGTGAGAGTGTGTGTGAGAGTGTGTGAGTGTGTGTGAGAGTGTGTGAGTTTGTGAGAGTGTGTGTGAGTGTGTGTGAGTGTGTGTGAGAGTGTGTGAGTTTGTGAGAGTGTGTGTGAGTGTGTGAGAGTGTGTAAGAGTGTGTGAGTGTGTGTGAGAGTGTGTGAGTATGTGGGTGTGAGAGTGTGTAAGAGTGTGTGAATGAGTGTGAATGAGAGAGTGTGTGTGTGAGAGTGTGTGAGTGTGTGTGAGTGTGTGTGTGTGTGGGTGTGAGTGTGTGTGAGAGTGTGTGAGTGTGTGTGAGTGAGAGAGTGTGTGTTTGAGAGTGTGTGAGAGTGTGTGAGTCTGTGTGAGAGTGTGTGAGTGTGTGTGAGAGTGTGTGAGTGTGAGTGTGTGTGAGAGTGAGTGTGTTTGAGTGTGTGAGAGTGTGTGTGTGTGTGAGATTGTGTGAGAGTGTGTGTGTGAGATTGTGTGAGAGTGTGTGTGAGAGTGTGTGACTGTGTGTGAGAGTGTGTGAGTATGTGTTAGAGTGTGTGAGTGTGTGTGAGAGTGTGTGAGTGTGTGTGAGAGTTTGTGTGAGAATGTGTGAGAGTGTGTGAGTGTGTGTGAGAGTGTGTGTGTGCGTGAGTGTGTGTGTGAGACTGTGTGAGTGTGTGTGAGTGTGTGTGAGAGTGTGAGTGTGTGTGAGAGTGTGTGAGTGTGTGAGTGTGTGTGAGTGTGTGTGAGAGTGTGTGAGAGTGTGTGTGAGAGTGTGTGAATATGTGGGTGTGAGAGTGTGTGAGTATGTGGGTGTGAGAGTGTGTGAGTGTGTGAAAGAGTGTGAATGAGAGAGTGTGTGTTAGAGTGTGTGAGAATGTGTGAGTGTGTGTGAGAGTGAGTGTGTGAGAGTGTGTGAGTGTGTGTGAGTGTGTGTGAGTGTGTGTGAGAGTGTGTGAGTGTGTGTGAATGAGTGTGAGTGAGAGTGTGTGTAAGAGAGTGTGTGAGAGTTTTAGAGTGTGTGAGAGTGTGTGAGATCTTGTGAGAGTGTGAGAGTGTGTGAGAGTGTGAGAGAGTGTGAGAGTGTGTGAGAGTGTGTGAGTGTGTGTGAGAGTGTGTGAGTATGTGGGTGTGAGTGTGTGAGAGTGTGTGACTGTGTGGGTGTGAGAGTGTGTGAGTGTGTGTGAGTGTGTGTGAATGAGTGTGAGTGTGTGGGTGTGTGAGTGTGTGTGAATGAGTGAGTGAGAGAGTGTGAGTGAGAGTGTGTGAGTGTGTGTGAGTGTGTGTGAGAGTGTGTGTGTGCGTGAGTGTGTGTGTGAGACTGTGTGAGCGTGTGTGAGTGTGTGTGAGAGTGTGAGTGCGTGTGAGAGTGTGTGAGTGTGTGAGTGTGTGTGAGAGTGTGTGTGAGAGTGTGTGAAAGTGTGTGAGTGTGTGTGAGTGTGTGAGTGTATGTGAGAGTGTGTGTGAGAGTGTGTGTGAGTGTGTGAGAGCGTGTGTTTGTGAGTGTGTGAGAGTGTGTGAGTGTGTGAGAGCGTGTGTTTGTGAGTGTGTGAGAGTGTGTGAGTGTGTGTGTGAGAGTGTGTGTGAGTGTGTGTGAGAGTGTGTGTGTGTGTGTGAGTGTGTGTGTGAGTGTGTGGGTGTGTGAGAGTGTGTTAGTGTGTGTGAATGAGCGTGAGTGAGGGAGTGTGTGTGAGAGCGTGTGTGTGAGAGTGTGTGTGAGAGTGTGTGAGTGTGTGTGAGAGTGTGTGAGTTTGTGAGAGTGTGTGTGAGTGTGTGTGAGAGTGTGTGAGTTTGTGAGAGTGTGTGTGAGTGTGTGAGAGTGTGTAAGAGTGTGTGAGTGTGTGTGAGAGTGTGTGAGTATGTGGGTGTGAGAGTGTGTAAGAGTGTGTGAATGAGTGTGAATGAGAGAGTGTGTGTGTGAGAGTGTGTGAGTGTGTGTGTGGGTGTGAGTGTGTGTGAGAGTGTGTGAGTGTGTGTGAGTGAGAGAGTGTGTGTTTGAGAGTGTGTGAGTGTGTGTGAGAGTGTGTGAGTCTGTGTGAGAGTGTGTGAGTGTGAGTGTGTGTGAGAGTGAGTGTGTTTGAGTGTGTGAGAGTGTGTGTGTGTGAGATTGTATGAGAGTGTGTGTGTGTGAGATTGTGTGAGAGTGTGTGACTGTGTGTGAGAGGGTGAGTATGTGTTAGAGTGTGTGAGTGTGTGTGAGAGTGTGTGAGTGTGTGTGAGAGTGTGTGTGAGAATGTGTGAGAGTGTGTGAGTGTGTGTGAGAGTATGTGTGTGCGTGAGAGTGTGTGTGAGAGTGTGAGTGTGTGTGAGAGTGTGTGAGTGTGTGAGTGTGTGTGAGTGTGTGAGAGTGTGTGTGAGAGTGTGTGAATATGTGGGTGTGAGAGTGTGTGAGTATGTGGGTGTGAGAGTGTGTGAGTGTGTGAAAGAGTGTGAATGAGAAAGTGTGTGTTAGAGTGTGTGAGAATGTGTGAGTGTGTGTGAGAGTGAGTGTGTGAGAGTGTGTGAGTGTGTGTGAGTGTGTGTGAGTGTGTGTGAGAGTGTGTGAGTGTGTGTGAATGAGTGTGAGTGAGAGTGTGTGTAAGAGAGTGTGTGAGAGTGTTAGAGTGTGTGAGATCGTGTGAGAGTGTGAGAGTGTGTGAGAGTGTGAGAGAGTGTGAGAGTGTGTGAGAGTGTGTGAGTGTGTGTGAGAGTGTGTGAGAGTGTGTGAGTATGTGGGTGTGAGTGTGTGAGAGTGTGTGAGTGTGTGGGTGTGAGAGTGTGTGAGAGTGTGTGAGTGTGTGTGAGAGTGTGTGAGTGTGTGTGAGAGTGTGTGTGAGAATGTGTGAGAGTGTGTGAGTGTGTGTGAGAGTGTGTGTGTGCGTGAGTGTGTGTGTGAGACTGTGTGAGTGTGTGTGAGAGTGTGTGCGTGTGTGTGAGTGTGTGTGTGAGTGTGTGGGTGTGTGAGAGTGTGTTAGTGTGTGTGAATGAGCGTGAGTGAGAGAGTGTGTGTGAGAGCGTGTGTGTGAGAGTGTGTGTGAGAGTGTGTGAGTGTGTGTGAGAGTGTGTGAGTTTGTGAGAGTGTGTGTGAGTGTGTGTGAGAGTGTGTGAGTTTGTGAGAGTGTGTGTGAGTGTGTGAGAGTGTGTAAGAGTGTGTGAGTGTGTGTGAGAGTGTGTGAGTATGTGGGTGTGAGAGTGTGTAAGAGTGTGTGAATGAGTGTGAATGAGAGAGTGTGTGTGTGAGAGTGTGTGAGTGTGTGTGAGTGTGTGTGTGTGGGTGTGAGTGTGTGTGAGAGTGTGTGAGTGTGTGAGAGTGAGAGAGTGTGTGTTTGAGAGTGTGTGAGTGTGTGTGAGAGTGTGTGACTGTGTGTGAGAGTGTGTGAGTATGTGTTAGAGTGTGTGAGTGTGTGTGAGAGTGTGTGAGTGTGTGTGAGAGTGTGTGTGAGAATGTGTGAGAGTGTGTGAGTGTGTGTGAGAGTGTGTGTGTGCGTGAGTGTGTGTGTGAGACTGTGTGAGTGTGTGTGAGAGTGTGTGTGAGAATGTGTGAGAGTGTGTGAGTGTGTGTGAGAGTGTGTGTGTGCGTGAGTGTGTGTGTGAGACTGTGTGAGTGTGTGTGAGTGTGTGTGAGAGTGTGAGTGTGTGTGAGAGTGTGTGAGTGTGTGAGTGTGTGTGAGTGTGTGTGAGAGTGTGTGAGAGTGTGTGTGAGAGTGTGTGAATATGTGGGTGTGAGAGTGTGTGAGTATGTGGGTGTGAGAGTGTGTGAGTGTGTGAAAGAGTGTGAATGAGAGAGTGTGTGTTAGAGTGTGTGAGAATGTGTGAGTGTGTGTGAGAGTGAGTGTGTGAGAGTGTGTGAGTGTGTGTGAGTGTGTGTGAGAGTGTGTGAGTGTGTGTGAATGAGTGTGAGTGAGAGTGTGTGTAAGAGAGTGTGTGAGAGTGTTAGAGTGTGTGAGAGTGTGTGAGGTCGTGTGAGAGTGTGAGAGAGTGTGAGAGTGTGTGAGTGTGTGAGTGTGTGTGAGTGTGTGTGAGAGTGTGTGAGAGTGTGTGTGAGAGTGTGTGAATATGTGGGTGTGAGAGTGTGTGAGTATGTGGGTGTGAGAGTGTGTGAGTGTGTGAAAGAGTGTGAATGAGAGAGTGTGTGTTAGAGTGTGTGAGAATGTGTGAGTGTGTGTGAGAGTGAGTGTGTGAGAGTGTGTGAGTGTGTGTGAGTGTGTGTGAGAGTGTGTGAGTGTGTGTGAATGAGTGTGAGTGAGAGTGTGTGTAAGAGAGTGTGTGAGAGTGTTAGAGTGTGTGAGAGTGTGTGAGGTCGTGTGAGAGTGTGAGAGAGTGTGAGAGTGTGTGAGAGTGTGAGAGAGTGTGAGAGTGTGTGAGAGTGTGTGAGTGTGTGTGAGAGTGTGTGATAGTGTGTGAGTATGTGGGTGTGAGTGTGTGAGAGTGTGTGAGTGTGTGGGTGTGAGAGTGTGTGAGAGTGTGTGTGAGTGTGTGTGAATGAGTGTGAGTGTGTGGGTGTGTGAGTGAGTGTGAATGAGTGAGTGAGAGAGTGTGAGTGAGAGTGTGTGAGTGTGTGTGAAAGTGTGTGAGTGTGTGTGAAAGTGTGTGAGTGTGTTTGAGAGTGTGAGTATGTGTGAGTGTGTGTGAGAGTGTCTGAGATTGTCTGAGTGTGTGTGAGAGTTTGTGAGAGTGTGTGAGTATGTGTGAGAGCGTGTGAGTGTGTGTGAATGTGTGTGAGAGTGTGTGAATGTGTGTGAGTGTGTGTGAGAGTGTGTGAAGTGTGTGAGAGTGTGAGAGAGTAAGAGAGTGTGTGAGAGTGTGTGAGTGTGTGTGAGAGTGTGTGAGTATGTGTGAGAGTGTGTGAGTGTGTGTGAGAGTGTTAGAGTGTGTGAGAGTGTGAGAGAGTGTTAGAGTGTGTGTGAGAGAGTGTGAGTGTGTGTGAGTGTGTGTGAGAGTGTGTGAGTGTGTGTGAACGTGTGTGAGAGTGTGTGAGAGTGTGTGTGAGAGTGTTTGAGAGTGTGTGAGTGTGTGTGTGAGTGTGTGAGTGTGTGTGAGAGTGTGTGAGAGTGTGTAAGTGTGTGTGAGAGTGTGTGAGTGTGTGTGAGTGTGTGAGTGTGTGAGAGTGTGTGAGTGTGTGTGAGAATGTGTGAGTGTGTGTGAGAGTGTGTGAGAGTGTGTGTGAGAGTGTATGAGTGTGTGTAAGAGTGTGTGAGTGTGTGCATGAGTGTGAGTGAGAGTGTGTGTGTGAGAGTGTGTGAGTGTGTGTGAGAGTGTGAGTGTGTGTGAGAGTGTGTGAGTGTGTGTGAGTGTGTGTGAGAGTGTGTGAGAGTGCGAGAGTGTGTGAGTATGTGGGTGTGAGAGTGTGTGAATGAGTGTGAATGAGAGAGTGTGTGTGAGTGTGTGTGAGTGTGTGTGAGAGTGTGTGAGAGTGCGAGAGTGTGTGAGTATGTGGGTGTGAGAGTGTGTGAATGAGTGTGAATGAGAGAGTGTGTGTGAGAGTGTGTGAGTATGTGGGTGTGAGAGTGTGTGAGTATGTGGGTGTGAGAGTGTGTGAGTGTGTGAAAGAGTGTGAATGAGAGAGTGTGTGTTAGAGTGTGTGAGTGTGTGTGAGTGTGTGAGAATGTGTGGGTGTGTGTCAGAGTGAGAGTGTGTGAGAGTGTGTGAGTGTGTGTGAGTGTGTGTGAGAGTGTGTGAGTGTGTGTGAATGAGTGTGAGTGAGAGAGTGTGTGTAAGAGAGTGTGTGAGAGTGTTAGAGTGTGTGAGAGTGTGTGAGATCGTGAGAGAGTTTGAGAGTGTGTGAGAGTGTGTGAGTGTGTGTGAGTGTGTGTGAGAGTGTGTGAGTGTATGTGAGAGTGTGTGTGAGATTGTGTGTGAGTGTGTGAGAGCGTGTGTTTGTGAGTGTGTGAGAGTGTGTGAGTGCGTGTGTTTGTGAGTGTGTGAGAGTGTGTGAGTGTGTGTGAGTGTGTGTGTGAGAGTGTGTGTGAGTGTGTGTGAGAGTGTGTGCGTGTGTGTGAGTGTGTGAGTGTGTGGGTGTTTGAGAGTGTGTTAGTGTGTGTGAATGAGCGTGAGTGAGAGAGTGTGTGTGTGAGAGCGTGTGTGTGAGAGTGTGTGTGAGAGTGTGTGAGTGTGTGTGAGAGTGTGTGAGTTTGTGAGAGTGTGTGTGAGTGTGTCTGAGTGTGTGTGAGAGTGTGTGAGTTTGTGAGAGTGTGTGTGAGTGTGTGAGAGTGTGTAAGAGTATGTGAGTGTGTGTGAGAGTGTGTGAGTATGTGGGTGTGAGAGTGTGTAAGAGTGTGTGAATGAGTGTGAATGAGAGAGTGTGTGTGTGAGAGTGTGTGAGTGTGTGTGTGTGTGGGTGTGAGTGTGTGTGAGAGTGTGTGTGAGTGAGAGAGTGTGTGTTTGAGAGTGTGTGAGTGTGTGTGAGAGTGTGTGAGTCTGTGTGATAGTGTGTGAGTGTGTGTGAGAGTGTGTGAGTGTGAGTGTGTGTGAGTGTGAGTGTGTTT
Organism: Stegodyphus dumicola; assembly: GCF_044657685.1. Classification (NCBI taxonomy): domain Eukaryota; kingdom Metazoa; phylum Arthropoda; class Arachnida; order Araneae; family Eresidae; genus Stegodyphus; species Stegodyphus dumicola. The sequence continues at coordinate 202,802,710 of NC_140781.1, forward strand.
GAGTGTGTGAGAGTGTGTGTGTGTGAGATTGTGTGAGAGTGTGTGTGTGTGAGATTGTGTGAGAGTGTGTGTGAGAGTGTGTGACTGTGTGTGAGAGTGTGTGAGTATGTGTTAGAGTGTGTGAGTGTGTGTGAGAGTGTGTGAGTGTGTGTGAGAGTGTGTGTGAGAATGTGTGAGAGTGTGTGAGTGTGTGTGAGAGTGTGTGTGTGCGTTAGTGTGTGTGTGAGACTGTGTGAGTGTGTGTGAGAATGTGTGAGAGTGTGTGAGTGTGTGTGAGAGTGTCTGAGATTGTCTGAGTGTGTGTGAGAGTTTGTGAGAGTGTGTGAGTATGTGTGAGAGCGTGTGAGTGTGTGTGAATGTGTGTGAGAGTGTGTGAATGTGTGTGAGTGTGTGTGAGAGTGTGTGAAGTGTGTGAGAGTGTGAGAGAGTAAGAGAGTGTGTGAGAGTGTGTGAGTGTGTGTGAGAGTGTGTGAGTATGTGTGAGAGTGTGTGAGTGTGTGTGAGAGTGTTAGAGTGTGTGAGAGTGTGAGAGAGTGTTAGAGTGTGTGAGAGTGTGTGAGAGTGTGTGAGTGTGTGTGAGTGTGTGAGAGTGTGTGAGTGTGTGTGAGTGTGTGTGAGAGTGTGTGAGAGTGCGAGAGTGTGTGAGTATGTGGGTGTGAGAGTGTGTGAATGAGTGTGAATGAGAGAGTGTGTGTGAGAGTGTGTGAGTATGTGGGTGTGAGAGTGTGTGAGTATGTGGGTGTGAGAGTGTGTGAAAGAGTGTGAATGAGAGAGTGTGTGTTAGAGTGTGTGAGTGTGTGAGAATGTGTGGGTGTGTGTGAGAGTGAGAGTGTGTGAGAATGTGTGAGAGTGTGTGAGTGTGTGTGAGTGTGTGTGAGTGTGTGTGAGAGTGTGTGAGTGTGTGTGAATGAGTGTGAGTGAGAGAGTGTGTGTAAGAGAGTGTGTGAGAGTGTTAGAGTGTGTGAGAGTGTGTGAGATCGTGAGAGAGTTTGAGAGTGTGTGAGAGCGTGTGTTTGTGAGTGTGTGAGAGTGTGTGAGTGTGTGAGTGCGTGTGTTTGTGAGTGTGTGAGAGTGTGTGAGTGTGTGTGAGTGTGTGTGTGAGAGTGTGTGTGAGTGTGTGTGAGAGTGTGTGCGTGTGTGTGTGAGTGTGTGGGTGTGTGAGAGTGTGTTAGTGTGTGTGAATGAGCGTGAGTGAGAGAGTGTGTGTGTGAGAGTGTGTGAGTGTGTGTGAGAGTGTGCGAGTTTGTGAGAGTGTGTGTGAGTGTGTGTGAGAGTGTGTGAGTTTGTGAGAGTGTGTGAGTATGTGGGTGTGAGAGTGTGTAAGAGTGTGTGAATGAGTGTGAATGAGAGAGTGTGTGTGTGAGAGTGTGTGAGTGTGTGTGAGTGTGTGTGTGTGTGGGTGTGAGTGTGTGTGAGAGTGTGTGAGTGTGTGTGAGTGAGAGAGTGTGTGTTTGAGAGTGTGTGAGTGTGTGTGAGAGTGTGTGAGTCTGTGTGAGAGTGTGTGAGTGTGTGTGAGAGTGTGTGAGTGTGAGTGTGTGTGAGAGTGAGTGTGTTTGAGTGTGTGAGAGTGTGTGTGTGTGAGATTGTGTGAGAGTGTGTGTGTGTGAGATTGTGTGAGAGTGTGTGTGAGAGTGTGTGACTGTGTGTGAGAGTGTGTGAGTATGTGTTAGAGTGTGTGAGTGTGTGTGAGAGTGTGTGAGAATGTGTGAGAGTGTGTGAGTGTGTGTGAGAGTGTGTGTGTGCGTGAGTGTGTGTGTGAGACTGTGTGAGTGTGTGTGAGTGTGTGTGAGAGTGTGAGTGTGTGTGAGAGTGTGTGAGTGTGTGTGAGTGTGTGTGAGAGTGTGTGTGAGTGTGTGTGAGAGTGTGTGAAAGTGTGTGAAAGTGTGTGAGTGTGTGTGAGTGTGTGTGAGTGTGTGAGTGTATGTGAGAGTGTGTGTGAGAGTGTGTGAGAGCGTGTGTTTGTGAGTGTGTGAGAGTGTGTGAGTGTGTGAGAGCGTGTGTTTGTGAGTGTGTGAGAGTGTGTGAGTGTGTGTGTGAGAGTGTGTGTGAGTGTGTGTGAGAGTGTGTGCGTGTGTGTGAGTGTGTGTGTGAGTGTGTGGGTGTGTGAGAGTGTGTTAGTGTGTGTGAATGAGCGTGAGTGAGAGAGTGTGTGTGAGAGCGTGTGTGTGAGAGTGTGTGAGTGTGTGTGAGAGTGTGTGAGTTTGTGAGAGTGTGTGTGAGTGTGTGTGAGAGTGTGTGAGTTTGTGAGAGTGTGTGTGAGTGTGTGAGAGTGTGTAAGTGTGTGTGAGTGTGTGTGAGAGTGTGTGAGTATGTGGGTGTGAGAGTGTGTAAGAGTGTGTGAATGAGTGTGAATGAGAGAGTGTGTGTGTGAGAGTGTGTGAGTGTGTGTGTGTGTGGGTGTGAGTGTGTGTGAGAGTGTGTGAGTGTGTGTGAGTGAGAGAGTGTGTGTTTGAGAGTGTGTGAGTGTGTGTGAGAGTGTGTGAGTGTGTGTGAGAGTGTGTGAGTGTGAGTGTGTGTGAGAGTGAGTGTGTTTGAGTGTGTGAGAGTGTGTGTGTGTGAGATTGTGTGAGAGTGTGTGTGTGTGAGATTGTGTGAGAGTGTGTGTGAGAGTGTGTGACTGTGTGTGAGAGTGTGTGACTGTGTGTGAGAGTGTGTGAGTATGTGTTAGAGTGTGTGAGTGTGTGTGAGAGTGTGTGAGTGTGTGTGAGAGTGTGTGTGAGAATGTGTGAGAGTGTGTGAGTGTGTGTGAGAGTGTGTGTGTGCGTGAGTGTGTGTGTGAGACTGTGTGAGTGTGTGTGAGTGTGTGTGAGAGTGTGAGTGTGTGTGAGAGTGTGTGAGACTGTGTGAGTGTGTGTGAGAGTGTGTGAGTGTGTGTGAATGAGTGTGAGTGAGAGAGTGTGTGTAAGAGAGTGTGTGAGAGTGTTAGAGTGTGTGAGAGTGTGTGAGATCGTGAGAGAGTTTGAGAGTGTGTGAGAGTGTGTGAGTGTGTGTGAGAGTGTGTGAGTGTATGTGAGAGTGTGTGTGAGAGTGTGTGTGAGTGTGTGAGAGCGTGTGTTTGTGAGTGTGTGAGAGTGTGTGAGTGTGTGAGTGCGTGTGTTTGTGAGTGTGTGAGAGTGTGTGAGTGTGTGTGAGTGTGTGTGTGAGATTGTGTGTGAGTGTGTGTGAGAGTGTGTGCGTGTGTGTGAGTGTGTGTGTGAGTGTGTGGGTGTGTGAGAGTGTGTTAGTGTGTGTGAATGAGCGTGAGTGAGAGAGTGTGTGTGTGAGAGCGTGTGTGTGAGAGTGTGTGTGAGAGTGTGTGAGTGTGTGTGAGAGTGTGTGAGTTTGTGAGAGTGTGTGTGAGTGTGTGTGAGTGTGTGTGAGAGTGTGTGAGTTTGTGAGAGTTTGTGTGAGTGTGTGAGAGTGTGTAAGAGTGTGTGAGTGTGTGTGAGAGTGTGTGAGTATGTGGGTGTGAGAGTGTGTAAGAGTGTGTGAATGAGTGTGAATGAGAGAGTGTGTGTGTGTGTGGGTGTGAGTGTGTGTGAGAGTGTGTGAGTGTGTGTGAGTGAGAGAGTGTGTGTTTGAGAGTGTGTGAGTCTGTGTGAGAGTGTGTGAGTGTGTGTGAGAGTGTGTGAGTGTGAGTGTGTGTGAGAGTGAGTGTGTTTGAGTGTGTGAGAGTGTGTGTGTGAGATTGTGTGAGAGTGTGTGTGTGTGAGATTGTGTGAGAGTGTGTGTGAGAGTGTGTAACTGTGTGTGAGAGTGTGTGAGTATGTGTTAGAGTGTGTGTGAGAGTGTGTGAGTGTGTGTGAGAGTGTGTGTGAGAATGTGTGAGAGTGTGTGAGTGTGTGTGAGAGTGTGTGTGTGCGTGAGTGTGTGTGTGAGACTGTGTGAGTGTGTGTGAGAGTGTGTGTGAGAATGTGTGAGAGTGTGTGAGTGTGTGTGAGAGTGTCTGAGATTGTCTGAGTGTGTGTGAGAGTTTGTGAGAGTGTGTGAGTATGTGTGAGAGCGTGTGAGTGTGTGTGAATGTGTGTGAGAGTGTGTGAATGTGTGTGAGTGTGTGTGAGAGTGTGTGAAGTGTGTGAGAGTGTGAGAGAGTAAGAGAGTGTGTGAGAGTGTGTGAGTGTGTGTGAGAGTGTGTGAGTATGTGTGAGAGTGTGTGAGTGTGTGTGAGAGTGTTAGAGTGTGTGAGAGTGTGAGAATGTGTGGGTGTGTGTGAGAGTGAGAGTGTGTGAGAGTGTGTGAGTGTGTGTGAGTGTGTGTGAGTGTGTGTGAGTGTGTGTGAGAGTGTGTGAATGAGTGTGAGTGAGAGAGTGTGTGTAAGAGAGTGTGTGAGAGTGTTAGAGTGTGTGAGAGTGTGTGAGATCGTGAGAGAGTTTGAGAGTGTGTGAGAGCGTGTGTTTGTGAGTGTGTGAGAGTGTGTGAGTGTGTGAGTGCGTGTGTTTGTGAGTGTGTGAGAGTGTGTGAGTGTGTGTGAGTGTGTGTGTGAGAGTGTGTGTGAGTGTGTGTGAGAGTGTGTGCGTGTGTGTGAGTGTGTGTGTGAGTGTGTGGGTGTGTGAGAGTGTGTTAGTGTGTGTGAATGAGCGTGAGTGAGAGAGTGTGTGTGTGAGAGCGTGTGTGTGAGAGTGTGTGTGAGAGTGTGTGAGTGTGTGTGAGAGTGTGTGAGTTTGTGAGAGTGTGTGTGAGTGTGTGTGAGAGTGTGTGAGTTTGTGAGAGTGTGTGTGAGTGTGTGAGAGTGTGTAAGAGTGTGTGAGTGTGTGTGAGAGTGTGTGAGTATGTGGGTGTGAGAGTGTGTAAGAGTGTGTGAATGAGTGTGAATGAGAGAGTGTGTGTGTGAGAGTGTGTGAGTGTGTGTGAGTGTGTGTGTGTGTGGGTGTGAGTGTGTGTGAGAGTGTGTGAGTGTGTGTGAGTGAGAGAGTGTGTGTTTGAGAGTGTGTGAGAGTGTGTGAGTCTGTGTGAGAGTGTGTGAGTGTGTGTGAGAGTGTGTGAGTGTGAGTGTGTGTGAGAGTGAGTGTGTTTGAGTGTGTGAGAGTGTGTGTGTGTGTGAGATTGTGTGAGAGTGTGTGTGTGAGATTGTGTGAGAGTGTGTGTGAGAGTGTGTGACTGTGTGTGAGAGTGTGTGAGTATGTGTTAGAGTGTGTGAGTGTGTGTGAGAGTGTGTGAGTGTGTGTGAGAGTTTGTGTGAGAATGTGTGAGAGTGTGTGAGTGTGTGTGAGAGTGTGTGTGTGCGTGAGTGTGTGTGTGAGACTGTGTGAGTGTGTGTGAGTGTGTGTGAGAGTGTGAGTGTGTGTGAGAGTGTGTGAGTGTGTGAGTGTGTGTGAGTGTGTGTGAGAGTGTGTGAGAGTGTGTGTGAGAGTGTGTGAATATGTGGGTGTGAGAGTGTGTGAGTATGTGGGTGTGAGAGTGTGTGAGTGTGTGAAAGAGTGTGAATGAGAGAGTGTGTGTTAGAGTGTGTGAGAATGTGTGAGTGTGTGTGAGAGTGAGTGTGTGAGAGTGTGTGAGTGTGTGTGAGTGTGTGTGAGTGTGTGTGAGAGTGTGTGAGTGTGTGTGAATGAGTGTGAGTGAGAGTGTGTGTAAGAGAGTGTGTGAGAGTTTTAGAGTGTGTGAGAGTGTGTGAGATCTTGTGAGAGTGTGAGAGTGTGTGAGAGTGTGAGAGAGTGTGAGAGTGTGTGAGAGTGTGTGAGTGTGTGTGAGAGTGTGTGAGTATGTGGGTGTGAGTGTGTGAGAGTGTGTGACTGTGTGGGTGTGAGAGTGTGTGAGTGTGTGTGAGTGTGTGTGAATGAGTGAGTGAGAGAGTGTGAGTGAGAGTGTGTGAGTGTGTGTGAGTGTGTGTGAGAGTGTGTGTGTGCGTGAGTGTGTGTGTGAGACTGTGTGAGCGTGTGTGAGTGTGTGTGAGAGTGTGAGTGCGTGTGAGAGTGTGTGAGTGTGTGAGTGTGTGTGAGAGTGTGTGTGAGAGTGTGTGAAAGTGTGTGAGTGTGTGTGAGTGTGTGAGTGTATGTGAGAGTGTGTGTGAGAGTGTGTGTGAGTGTGTGAGAGCGTGTGTTTGTGAGTGTGTGAGAGTGTGTGAGTGTGTGAGAGCGTGTGTTTGTGAGTGTGTGAGAGTGTGTGAGTGTGTGTGTGAGAGTGTGTGTGAGTGTGTGTGAGAGTGTGTGTGTGTGTGTGAGTGTGTGTGTGAGTGTGTGGGTGTGTGAGAGTGTGTTAGTGTGTGTGAATGAGCGTGAGTGAGGGAGTGTGTGTGAGAGCGTGTGTGTGAGAGTGTGTGTGAGAGTGTGTGAGTGTGTGTGAGAGTGTGTGAGTTTGTGAGAGTGTGTGTGAGTGTGTGTGAGAGTGTGTGAGTTTGTGAGAGTGTGTGTGAGTGTGTGAGAGTGTGTAAGAGTGTGTGAGTGTGTGTGAGAGTGTGTGAGTATGTGGGTGTGAGAGTGTGTAAGAGTGTGTGAATGAGTGTGAATGAGAGAGTGTGTGTGTGAGAGTGTGTGAGTGTGTGTGTGGGTGTGAGTGTGTGTGAGAGTGTGTGAGTGTGTGTGAGTGAGAGAGTGTGTGTTTGAGAGTGTGTGAGTGTGTGTGAGAGTGTGTGAGTCTGTGTGAGAGTGTGTGAGTGTGAGTGTGTGTGAGAGTGAGTGTGTTTGAGTGTGTGAGAGTGTGTGTGTGTGAGATTGTATGAGAGTGTGTGTGTGTGAGATTGTGTGAGAGTGTGTGACTGTGTGTGAGAGGGTGAGTATGTGTTAGAGTGTGTGAGTGTGTGTGAGAGTGTGTGAGTGTGTGTGAGAGTGTGTGTGAGAATGTGTGAGAGTGTGTGAGTGTGTGTGAGAGTATGTGTGTGCGTGAGAGTGTGTGTGAGAGTGTGAGTGTGTGTGAGAGTGTGTGAGTGTGTGAGTGTGTGTGAGTGTGTGAGAGTGTGTGTGAGAGTGTGTGAATATGTGGGTGTGAGAGTGTGTGAGTATGTGGGTGTGAGAGTGTGTGAGTGTGTGAAAGAGTGTGAATGAGAAAGTGTGTGTTAGAGTGTGTGAGAATGTGTGAGTGTGTGTGAGAGTGAGTGTGTGAGAGTGTGTGAGTGTGTGTGAGTGTGTGTGAGTGTGTGTGAGAGTGTGTGAGTGTGTGTGAATGAGTGTGAGTGAGAGTGTGTGTAAGAGAGTGTGTGAGAGTGTTAGAGTGTGTGAGATCGTGTGAGAGTGTGAGAGAGTGTGAGAGTGTGTGAGAGTGTGAGAGAGTGTGAGAGTGTGTGTGAGTGTGTGTGAGAGTGTGTGAGAGTGTGTGAGTATGTGGGTGTGAGTGTGTGAGAGTGTGTGAGTGTGTGGGTGTGAGAGTGTGTGAGAGTGTGTGAGTGTGTGTGTTTGTGAATGAGTGTGAGTGTGTGGGTGTGTGAGTGTGTGTGAATGAGTGAGTGAGAGAGTGTGAGTGAGAGTGTGTGAGTGTGTGTGAAAGTGTGTGAGTGTGTGTGAAAGTGTGTGAGTGTGTGTGAGAGTGTGAGTATGTGTGAGTGTGTGTGAGAGTGTCTGAGATTGTCTGAGTGTGTGTGAGAGTTTGTGAGAGTGTGTGAGTATGTGTGAGAGCGTGTGAATGTGTGTGAATGTGTGTGAGAGTGTGTGAATGTGTGTGAGTGTGTGTGAGAGTGTGTGAAGTGTGTGAGAGTGTGAGAGAGTAAGAGAGTGTGTGAGTGTGTGTGAGTATGTGTGAGAGTGTGTGAGTGTGTGTGAGAGTGTTAGAGTGTGTGAGAGTGTGAGAGAGTGTTAGAGTGTGTGAGAGTGTGTGAGTGTGTGTGAGTGTGTGAGAGTGTGTGAGTGTGTGTGAGAGTGTGTGAGAGTGTGTGAGTGTGTGTGTGAGTGTGTGAGTGTGTGTGAGAGTGTGTGAGAGTGTGTAAGTGTGTGAGTGTGTGAGTGTGTGAGAGTGTGTGAGTGTGTGTGAGAATGTGTGAGTGTGTGTGAGAGTGTGTGAGTGTGTGTGAGAGTGTGTGTGAGAGTGTATGAGTGTGTGTAAGAGTGTGTGAGTGTGTGCATGAGTGTGAGTGAGAGTGTGTGTGTGAGAGTGTGTGAGTGTGTGTGAGAGTGTGAGTGTGTGTGAGAGTGTGTGAGTGTGTGTGAGTGTGTGTGAGAGTGTGTGAGAGTGCGAGAGTGTGTGAGTATGTGGGTGTGAGAGTGTGTGAATGAGTGTGAATGAGAGAGTGTGTGTGAGAGTGTGTGAGTGTGTGTGAGTGTGTGTGAGAGTGTGTGAGAGTGCGAGAGTGTGTGAGTATGTGGGTGTGAGAGTGTGTGAATGAGTGTGAATGAGAGAGTGTGTGTGAGAGTGTGTGAGTATGTGGGTGTGAGAGTGTGTGAGTATGTGGGTGTGAGAGTGTGTGAGTGTCTGAAAGAGTGTGAATGAGAGAGTGTGTGTTAGAGTGTGTGAGTGTGTGTGAGTGTGTGAGAATGTGTGGGTGTGTGTGAGAGTGAGAGTGTGTGAGAGTGTGTGAGAGTGTGTGAGTGTGTGTGAGTGTGTGTGAGTGTGTGTGAGAGTGTGTGAGTGTGTGTGAATGAGTGTGATTGAGAGAGTGTGTGTAAGAGAGTGTGTGAGAGTGTTAGAGTGTGTGAGAGTGTGTGAGATCGTGAGAGAGTTTGAGAGTGTGTGAGAGTGTGTGAGTGTGTGTGAATGAGTGTGATTGAGAGAGTGTGTGTAAGAGAGTGTGTGAGAGTGTTAGAGTGTGTGAGATCGTGAGAGAGTTTGAGAGTGTGTGAGAGTGTGTGAGTGTGTGTGAGTGTGTGTGAGAGTGTGTGAGTGTATGTGAGAGTGTGTGTGAGAGTGTGTGTGAGTTTGTGAGAGCGTGTGTTTGTGAGTGTGTGAGAGTGTGTGAGTGTGTGAGAGCGTGTGTTTGTGAGTGTGTGAGAGTGTGTGAGTGTGTGTGAGAGTGTGTGAGAGTGTGTGAGTATGTGTGAGTGTGTGTGAGAGTGAGTGAGAGTGTGTGAGTATGTGTGAGTGTGTGTGAGAGTGAGTGAGAGTGTGAGTGTGTGAGAGTGTGTGAGTATGTGTGAGTGTGTGAGAGTGTGTGAGTGTGTGTGAGAGTGTTACAGTGTGTGAGAGTGTGCGAGTGTGTGTGAGAGTGTGTGAGTGTGTATGAGAGTGCGTGAGAGTGTGTGAGTGTGTGTGAGTGTGTGTGAGAGTGTGTGAGTGTGTGTGAGTGTGTGTGAGTGTGTGTGAGAGCGTGTGAGTGTGTGTGAGTGTGTGTGAGTGTGTGTGAGAGTGTGTGAGTGTGTGTGAGAGTGTGTGAGTGTGTGTGCATGAGCGTGAGTGAAAGTGTGTGCGTGAGAGTGTGTGAGTGTGTGTGAGAGTGTGTGAGTGTGTGTGAGTGTGTGTGAGAGTGTGAGTGTGTGTGAGAGTGTGAGTGTGTGTGAGAGTGTGTGAGTATGTGGGTGTCAGGGTGTGTGAATGAGAGAGTGTGTATGTGAGAGTGTGTGAGTGTGTGTGAGTGTGTGTGAGTGTGTGTGAGAGTGTGTGTGTGTGAATGAGTGTGAGTGAGAGAGTGTGTGTAAGAGAGTGTGTGAGAGTGTGTGAGTGTGTGTGAGTGTGTGAGTGTGTGTGCGAGTGTGAAAGTGTGTGAGTGTGTGAGTGTGTGTGAGTGTGTGTGAGAGTGTGAGTGTGTGTGAATGAGTGTGAGTGAGAGAGTGTGTGTGAGAGTGTGTGAGTGTGTGTGAGTGTGTGTGAGAGTGTGTGTGAGAGTGTGTGTGAGAGGGTGTGAGTGTGTGTGAGTGTGTGTGAGAGTGTGTGAGAGTGTGTGAGTGTGTGAGAGTGTGGGTGTGAGTGTGTGAGAGTCTGTGTGAGAGTGTGTGAGAGTGTGAGTGTGTGAGAGTGTGTGAGTGTGTGTGAGAGTGTGTGAGTGTGTGTGAGAGTGTGGGTGTGAGAGAGTGTGAGTGTGTATGAGAGTGTGTGAGTGTGTGTGTGAGTGTGTGTGAGAGTGTGTGTGTGCGTGAGTGTGTGTGTGAGACTGTGTGAGCGTATGTGAGTGTGTGTGAGAGTGTGAGTGTGTGTGAGAGTGTGTGAGTGTGTGTGAGTGTGTGTGAGAGTGTGTGTGAGAGTGTGTGAAAGTGTGTGAGTGTGTGTGAGTGTGTGAGTGTATGTGAGAGTGTGTGTGAGAGTGTGTGTGAGTGTGTGAGAGCGTGTGTTTGTGAGTGTGTGAGAGTGTGTAAGTGTGTGAGAGCGTGTGTTTGTGAGTGTGTGAGAGTGTGTGAGTGTGTGTGTGAGAGTGTGTGTGAGTGTGTGTGAGAGTGTGTGCGTGTGTGTGAGTGTGTGTGTGAGTGTGTGGGTGTGTGAGAGTGTGTTAGTGTGTGTGAATGAGCGTGAGTGAGAGAGTGTGTGTGAGAGCTTGTGTGTGAGAGTGTGTGTGAGTTTGTGAGAGTGTGTGTGAGAGTGTGTGAGTTTGTGAGAGTGTGTGTGAGTGTGTGAGAGTGTGTAATGTGTGTGAGTGTGTGTGAGAGTGTGTGAGTATGTGGGTGTGAGAGTGTGTAAGAGTGTGTGAATGAGTGTGAATGAGAGAGTGTGTGTGTGAGAGTGTGTGAGTGTGTGTGAGTGTGTGTGTGTGTGGGTGTGAGTGTGTGTGAGAGTGTGTGAGTGTGTGTGAGTGAGAGAGTGTGTGTTTGAGAGTGTGTGAGTGTGTGTGAGAGTGTGTGAGTGTGAGTGTGTGTGAGAGTGAGTGTGTTTGAGTGTGTGAGAGTGTGTGTGTGTGAGATTGTGTGAGAGTGTGTGTGTGTGAGATTGTGTGAGAGTGTGTGTGAGAGTGTGTGACTGTGTGTGAGAGGGTGAGTATGTGTTAGAGTGTGTGAGTGTGTGTGAGAGTGTGTGAGTGTGTGTGAGAGTGTGTGTGAGAATGTGTGAGAGTGTGTGAGTGTGTGTGAGAGTGTGTGTGTGCGTGAGTGTGTGTGTGAGACTGTGTGAGTGTGTGTGAGTGTGTGTGAGAGTGTGAGTGTGTGTGAGAGTGTGTGAGTGTGTGTGAGAGTGTGTGCGAGTGTGTGTGAGAGTGTGTGAATATGTGGGTGTGAGAGTGTGTGAGTATGTGGGTGTGAGAGTGTGTGAGTGTGTGAAAGAGTGTGAATGAGAGAGTTTGTGTTAGAGTGTGTGAGATTGTGTGAGTGTGTGTGAGAGTTAGTGTGTGAGAGTGTGTGAGTGTGTGTGAGTGTGTGTGAGTGTGTGTGAGAGTGTGTGAGTGTGTGTGAATGAGTGTGAGTGAGAGTGTGTGTAAGAGAGTGTGTGAGAGTGTTAGAGTGTGTGAGAGTGTGAGAGAGTGTGAGAGTGTGTGAGAGTGTGAGAGTGTGTGAGAGTGTGTGAGTGTGTGTGAGAGTGTGTGAGAGTGTGTGAGTATGTGGGTGTGAGTGTGTGAGAGTGTGTGAGTGTGTGGGTGTGAGAGTGTGTGAGAGTGTGTGAGTGTGTGTGTGTGTGAATGAGTGTGAGTGTGTGGGTGTGTGAGTGTGTGTGAATGAGTGAGTGAGAGAGTGTGAGTGAGAGTGTGTGAGTGTGTGTGAAAGTGTGTGAGTGTGTGTGAAAGTGTGTGAGTGTGTGTGAGAGTGTGAGTATGTGTGAGTGTGTGTGAGAGTGTCTGAGATTGTCTGAGTGTGTGTGAGAATGTGTGAGTATGTGTGAGAGCGTGTGAGTGTGTGTGAATGTGTGTGAGAGTGTGTGAATGTGTGTGAGTGTGTGTGAGAGTGTGTGAAGTGTGTGAGAGTGTGAGAGAGTACGAGAGTGTGTGAGTGTGTGTGAGAGTGTGTGAGTATGTGTGAGAGTGTGTGAGTGTGTGTGAGAGTGTTACAGTGTGTGAGAGTGTGAGAGAGTGTTAGAGTGTGTGAGAGTGTGTGAGAGTGTGTGAGTGTGTGTGAGTGTGTGAGAGTGTGTGAGTGTGTGTGAGAGTGTGTGAGAGTGTGTGAGTGTGTGTGTGAGTGTGTGAGTGTGTGTGAGAGTGTGTGAGAGTGTGTAAGTGTGTGAGTGTGTGTGAGTGTGTGAGAGTGTGTGAGTGTGTGTGAGAATGTGTGAGTGTGTGTGAGAGTGTGTGAGTGTGTGTGAGAGTGTGTGTGAGAGTGTATGAGTGTGTGTAAGAGTGTGTGAGTGTGTGCATGAGTGTGAGTGAGAGTGTGTGTGTGAGAGTGTGTGAGTGTGTGTGAGAGTGTGAGTGTGTGTGAGAGTGTGTGAGTGTGTGTGAGTGTGTGAGAGTGCGAGAGTGTGTGAGTATGTGGGTGTGAGAGTGTGTGAATGAGTGTGAATGAGAGAGTGTGTGTGAGAGTGTGTGAGTGTGTGTGAGTGTGTGTGAGAGTGTGTGAGAGTGCGAGAGTGTGTGAGTATGTGGGTGTGAGAGTGTGTGAATGAGAGAGTGTGTGTGAGAGTGTGTGAGTATGTGGGTGTGAGAGTGTGTGAGTATGTGGGTGTGAGAGTGTGTGAGTGTCTGAAAGAGTGTGAATGAGAGAGTGTGTGTTAGAGTGTGTGAGTGTGTGTGAGTGTGTGAGAATGTGTGGGTGTGTGTGAGAGTGAGAGTGTGTGAGAGTGTGTGAGTGTGTGTGAGTGTGTGTGAGTGTGTGTGAGAGTGTGTGAGTGTGTGTGAATGAGTGTGATTGAGAGAGTGTGTGTAAGAGAGTGTGTGAGAGTGTTAGAGTGTGTGAGAGTGTGTGAGATCGTGAGAGAGTTTGAGAGTGTGTGAGAGTGTGTGAGTGTGTGTGAGTGTGTGTGAGAGTGTGTGAGTGTATGTGAGAGTGTGTGTGAGAGTGTGTGTGAGTGCGTGAGAGCGTGTGTTTGTGAGTGTGTGAGAGTGTGTGAGTGTGTGAGAGCGTGTGTTTGTGAGTGTGTGAGAGTGTGTGAGTATGTGTGAGAGTGTGTGAGAGTGTGTGAGTATGTGTGAGTGTGTGTGAGAGTGAGTGAGAGTGTGTGAGTATGTGTGAGTGTGTGTGAGGGTGAGTGAGAGTGTGAGTGTGTGAGAGTGTGTGTGAGAGTGTGTGAGTATGTGTGAGTGTGTGAGAGTGTGTGAGTGGTTGTGAGAGTGTTACAGTGTGTGAGAGTGTGCGAGTGTGTGTGAGAGTGTGTGAGTGTGTATGAGAGTGCGTGAGAGTGTGTGAGTGTGTGTGAGAGTGTGTGAGTGTGTGTGAGAGTGTGTGAGTGTGTGTGAGAATGTGTGAGTGTGTGTGAGAGTGTGTGAGTGTGTGTGAGTGTGTGTGAGTGTGTGTGAGAGTGTGTGAGTGTGTGTGAGAGTGTGTGAGTGTGTGTGCATGAGTGTGAGTGAAAGTGTGTGCGTGAGAGTGTGTGAGTGTGTGTGAGAGTGTGTGAGTGTGTGTGAGTGTGTGTGAGAGTGTGAGTGTGTGTGAGAGTGTGAGTGTGTGTGAGAGTGTGTGAGTATGTGGGTGTCAGGGTGTGTGAATGAGAGAGTGTGTATGTGAGAGTGTGTGAGTGTGTGTGAGTGTGTGTGAGTGTGTGTGAGAGTGTGTGTGTGTGAATGAGTGTGAGTGAGAGAGTGTGTGTAAGAGAGTGTGTGAGAGTGTGTGAGTGTGTGTGAGTGTGTGAGTGTGTGTGCGAGTGTGAAAGTGTGTGAGTGTGTGAGTGTGTGTGAGTGTGTGTGAGAGTGTGAGTGTGTGTGAATGAGTGTGAGTGAGAGAGTGTGTGTGAGAGTGTGTGAGATCGTGTGAGAGTGTGTGAGTGTGTGTGAGTGAGAGTGTGTGAGAGTGTGTGAGAGTGTGTGAGTGTGTGTGAGTGTGTGTGAGAGTGTGTGTGAGAGTGTGTGTGAGAGGGTGTGAGTGTGTGTGAGTGTGTGTGAGAGTGTGTGAGAGTGTGTGAGTGTGTGAGAGTGTGGGTGTGAGTGTGTGAGAGTCTGTGTGAGAGTGTGTGAGAGTGTGTGAGTGTGTGTGAGAGTGTGTGAGTGTGTGTGAGAGTGTGGGTGTGAGAGAGTGTGAGTGTGTGTGAATGAGTGTGAGTGAGAGAGTGTGTGTGTGAGAGTGTGTGAGTGTGTGTGAGTGTGAGTGTGTGTGAGTGTGAGAGAGTGTGTGAGAGTGTGTGAGTGTGTGTGAGTGTGTGTGTGAGTGTGTGAGAGTCTGTGTGAGAGTGTGTGAGAGTGTGAGTGTGTGAGAGTGTGTGAGTGTGTGTGAGAGTGTGTGAGTATGTGTGAGTGTGTGTGAGAGTGTGTGAGAGTGTGAGTGTGTGAGAGTGTGTGAGTGTGTGTGAGAGTGTGTGAGTATGTGTGAGTGTGTGAGTGTGTGTGAGTGTGTGAGAGTGTGTGAGTGTGTGTGAGTGAGTGTGAGTGAGAGAGTGTGTGTGAGAGTGTGTGAGAGTGTTAGTGTGTGAGAGTGTGTGAGATCGTGTGAGAGTGTGTGAGTGTGTGTGAGATTGTGTGAGAGTGCGTGAGAGTGTGTGAGTATGTGGGTGTGAGTGTGTGAGAGTGTGTGAGTGTGTGTGAGTGTGTGTGAGAGTGTGTGTGTGTGAATGAGTGTGAGTGAGAGAGTGTGTGAGTATGTGGGTGTGAGTGTGTGAGAGTGTGTGAGTGTGTGTGAGTGTGTGAGTGTGTGTGCGAGTGTGAAAGTGTGTGAGTGTGTGTGAGAGTGTGTGAGAGTGTGAGTGTGTGTGAATGAGTGTGTGTGAATGAGTGTGAGTGAGAGAGTGTGTGTGAGAGTGTGTGAGAGTGTTAGAGTGTGTGAGAGTGTGTGAGATCGTGTGAGAGTGTGTGAGAGTGTGTGAGAGTGTGTAAGTGTGTGTGAATGAGTGTGAGTGAGAGAGTGTGTGAGAGTGTGTGAGAATGTGTGAGATCGTGTGAGAGTGTGTGAGAATGTGTGTGTGAGAGTGTGTGAGCGTGTGTGAGTGTGTGTGAGTGTGTGTGAATGAGTGTGTGTGAATGAGTGTGAGTGAGAGAGTGTGTGTGAGAGTGTGTGAGAGTGTTAGAGTGTGTGAGAGTGTGTGAGATCGTGTGAGAGTGTGTGAGAGTGTGTGAGAGTGTGTAAGTGTGTGTGAATGAGTGTGAGTGAGAGAGTGTGTGAGAGTGTGAGAGTGTGGGTGTGAGAGTGTGTGAGTGTGTGAATGAGTGTGAATGAGAGAGTGTGTGTGAGAGTGTGTGTGTGAGAGAGTGTGTGAGTGTGTGTGAAAGTGTGTGAGTGTGTGTGAGAGTGTGTGTGAGAGTGTGTGAGAGTGTTAGAGTGTGTGAGAGTGTGTGAGATCGTGTGAGAGTGTGTGAGAGTGTGTGAGTGTGTGTGTGTGAGAGTGTGTGAGTATGTGGGTGTGAGTGTGTGAGTGTGTGTGAGTGTGTGTGAATGAGTGTGAGTGAGAGAGTGTGTGAGTGTGTGTGAGAGTGTGTGAGATTGTGTGAGTCTGTGTGAGAGTGTGAGAGTGTGTGAGAGTGTGTGAGTGTGTGTGAGTGTGTGAGTGTGTGTGATAGTGTGTGAGAGTGTGTGTGAGTGTGTGTGATAGTGTGTGAGAGTGTGTGTGTGAGTGTGTGTGAGAGTGTGTGAGTGAGTGTGTGAGTGTGTGTGAGAGTGTTAGAGTGTGTGAGTGTGTGAGAGTGTGTAAGTGTGTGTGAGTGTGCATGAATAATTGTGAGTGAGAGTGTGTGAGTGTGCGTGTGAGAGTGTGTGAGTGTGTGTGAATGAGTGCGAGTGAGTGTGTGAGTGTGTGTGAGAGTGTGTGAGTGTGTGTGAGTGAGAGTGTGTGTGAGAGTGTGTGAGTGTGTGTGAGAGTGTGTGAGTGTGTGTGAGAGTATGTGAGAGTGTGTGTGAGAGTGTGTGAGTGTGTGAGAGTGTGTGAGAGTGTGTGAGTGTGCGTGAATGAGTGTGAGTGAGAGAGTGTGTGTGTGAGAGTGTGTGAGTGTGTGTGAATGAGTGTGAGTGAGATAGTGTGTGTGAGAGAGTGTGTGAGTGTGTGTGAGAGTGTGTGTGAGTGTGTGAGAGTGTGCGTAAGTGTGTGTGAGAGTGTGTGAGAGTGTGTGAGTGTGTGTGAATGTGTGTGAGAGTGTGTGAGAGTGTGTGAGTGTGTGTGAGAGTGTGTGAGTGTATGAGAGTGTGTGAGTGTGTGAATGAGAGAGTCTGTGTGTGTGAGTGTGTGTGAGAGTGTGTGAGTATGTGTGAGTGTGTGTGAGAGTGTGTGAGTGTGTGAGTGTGTGAGAGTGTGTGAGTGCATGTGAGTGTGTGAGAGTGGGTGTGAGAGTCTGTGAATGAGAGAGTGTGTGTGAGTGTGTGTGAGAGTGTGTGAGTGTGTGGGTGTGAAAGTGTGTGAGAGTGTGTGTGTGTGAGAGTGTGTGAGTGTGTGGGTGTGAAAGTGTGTGAGAGTGTGTGTGTGTGAGAGTGTGTGAATGAGTGTGAGTGAGAGAGTGTGTGTGTGAGTGTGTGTGAGAGTGTGTGAGTGAGTGTTGTGAGTGTGTGTGAGTGTGAGTGTGTGTTGTGAGTGTGTGCGAGAGTGTGTGAGTGTCTGTGAGTGTGTGTGAGAGTGTGAGTGTGTGTGAATGAGTGTGTGTGAGAGTGTGTGAGAGTGTGAATGAGAGTGTGTGAGTGTGTGTGAGTGTGTGTGAGAGTGTGTGAGTGTGTGTGAGACTGTGTGAGTGTGTGAGTGTGTGTGAGTGTTTCTGAGAGTGTGTGAGTGTGTGTGAGAGTGTGTGAGAGTGAGAGTATGTGCGTGTGAGAGTGTGTGAATGAATGTGAATGAGAGTGTGTGAGTGTGTGTGAGAGTGTGTGAGTGTGTTTGAGAGTGTGTGAGAGTGTGTGAGTGTGTGTGAGAGTGTGTGAGTGTGTGAGTGTGTGTGAGAGTGTGTGAGTGTGTGAGAGTGTGTGAGAGTGTGTGAGTGTGTGTGAATGAGTGTGAGTGAGAGAGTGTGTGTGTGAGAGTGTGTGAGTGTGTGTGAATGAGTGTGAGTGAGATAGTGTGTGTGAGAGAGTGTGTGAGTGTGTGTGAGAGTGTGTGTGAGTGTGTGAGAGTGTGCGTAAGTGTGTGTGAGGGTGTGTGAGTGTGTGTGAATGTGTGTGAGAGTGTGTGAGAGTGTGTGAGTGTGTGTGAGAGTGTGTGAGTGTGTGAGAGTGTGTGAGTGTGTGTGAGAGTGTGTGAGTGTGTGAATGAGAGAGTCTGTGTGTGTGAGTGTGTGAGTGTGTGTGAGAGTGTGTGAGTGTGTTACTGTGTGTGAGTGTGTGTGAGAGTGTGTGTGTGTGAGTGTGTGTGAGAGTGTGTGAGTGTGTGTGAGTGTGTGAGTGTGTGAGAGTGTGTGAGTGCATGTGAGTGTGTGAGAGAGTGGGTGTGAGAGTCTGTGAATGAGAGAGTGTGTGTGAGTGTGTGTGAGAGTGTGTGAGTGTGTGGGTGTGAAAGTGTGTGAGAGAGTTTGTGTGTGAGAGTGTGTGAGTGTGTGTGAATGAGTGTGAGTGAGAGAGTGTGTGTGTGAGAGTGTGTGAGTGTGTGTGAATGAGTGTGAGTGAGATAGTGTGTGTGAGAGAGAGTGTGAGTGTGTGTGAGAGTGTGTGTGAGTGTGTGAGAGTATGCGTAAGTGTGTGTGAGGGTGTGTGAGAGTGTGTGAGTGTGTGTGAATGTGTGTGAGAGTGTGTGAGAGTGTGTGAGTGTGTGTGAGAGTGTGTGAGTGTGTGAGAGTGTGTGAGTGTGTGTGAGAGTGTGTGAGTGTGTGAATGAGAGAGTCTGTGTGTGTGAGTGTGTGAGTGTGTGTGAGAGTGTGTGAGTGTGTTACTGTGTGTGAGTGTGTGTGAGAGTGTGTGTGTGTGAGTGTGTGTGAGAGTGTATGAGAGTGTGTGAGTATGTGTGAGTGTGTGTGAGAGTGTGTGAGTGTGTGTGAGTGTGTGAATGTGTGAGAGTGTGTGAGTGCATGTGAGTGTGTGAGAGAGTGGGTGTGAGAGTCTGTGAATGAGAGAGTGTGTGTGAGTGTGTGTGAGAGTGTGTGAGTGTGTGGGTGTGAAAGTGTGTGAGAGTGTATGTGTGTGTGAGAGTGTGTGAGTGTGTGTGAGTGAGAGAGTGTGTGTGTGAGTGTGTGTGAGAGTGTGTGAGTGAGTGTTGTGAGTGTGTGTGAGTGTGTGTGAGAGTGTGTGAGTGAGTGTTGTGAGTGTGTGTGAGTGTGAGTGTGTGTTGTGAGTGTGTGCGAGAGTGTGTGTGAGTGTGTGTGAGAGTGTGAGTGTGTGTGAATGAGTGTGTGTGAGAGTGTGTGAGAGTGTGTGAGATCGTGTGAGAGTGTGTGAGAGTGTGTGTGTGAGAGTGTGTGAGTATGTGGGTGTGAGTGTGTGAGAGTGTGTGAGTGTGTGGGTGTGAGAGTGTGTGAGTGTGTGTGAATGAGTGTGAGTGAGAGAGTGTGTGAGAGTGTTAGAGTGTGTGAGAGTGTGTGAGATCGTGTGAGAGTGTGTGAGAGTGTGTGTGTGAGAGTGTGTGAGAGTGTGTGTGTGAGAGTGTGTGAGCGTGTGTAAGAGTGTGTGAGTGTGTGTGAGAGTGTGTGAGAGTGTGTGAGTGTGTGTGAGAGTGTGAGTGTGTGTGAGAGTGTGTGAGTGTGTGAGAGTGTGGGTGTGAGTGTGTGAGAGTCTGTGTGAGAGTGTGTGAGAGTGTGAGTGTGTGAGAGTGTGTGAGTGTGTGTGAGAGTGTGTGAGTGTGTGTGAGAGTGTGGGTGTGAGAGAGTGTGAGTGTGTATGAGAGTGTGTGAGTGTGTGTGAATGAGTGTGAGTGAGAGAGTGTGTGTGTGAGAGTGTGTGAGTGTGTGTGAGTGTGAGTGTGTGTGAGTGTGAGAGAGTGTGTGAGAGTGTGTGAGTGTGTGTGAGTGTGTGTGTGAGTGTGTGAGAGTCTGTGTGAGAGTGTGTGAGAGTGTGAGTGTGTGAGAGTGTGTGAGTGTGTGTGAGTGTGTGTGAATGAGTGTGAGTGAGAGAGTGTGTGTAAGAGAGTGTGTGAGAGTGTTAGAGTGTGTGAGAGTGTGTGAGATCGTGAGAGAGTTTGAGAGTGTGTGAGAGCGTGTGTTTGTGAGTGTGTGAGAGTGTGTGAGTGTGTGAGTGCGTGTGTTTGTGAGTGTGTGAGAGTGTGTGAGTGTGTGTGAGTGTGTGTGTGAGAGTGTGTGTGAGTGTGTGTGAGAGTGTGTGCGTGTGTGTGTGAGTGTGTGGGTGTGTGAGAGTGTGTTAGTGTGTGTGAATGAGCGTGAGTGAGAGAGTGTGTGTGTGAGAGTGTGTGAGTGTGTGTGAGAGTGTGTGAGTTTGTGAGAATGTGTGTGAATGAGCGTGAGTGAGAGAGTGTGTGTGTGAGAGTGTGTGAGTGTGTGTGAGAGTGTGTGAGTTTGTGAGAGTGTGTGTGAGTGTGTGTGAGAGTGTGTGAGTTTGTGAGAGTGTGTGAGTATGTGGGTGTGAGAGTGTGTAAGAGTGTGTGAATGAGTGTGAATGAGAGAGTGTGTGTGTGAGAGTGTGTGAGTGTGTGTGAGTGTGTGTGTGTGTGGGTGTGAGTGTGTGTGAGAGTGTGTGAGTGTGTGTGAGTGAGAGAGTGTGTGTTTGAGAGTGTGTGAGTGTGTGTGAGAGTGTGTGAGTCTGTGTGAGAGTGTGTGAGTGTGTGTGAGAGTGTGTGAGTGTGAGTGTGTGTGAGAGTGAGTGTGTTTGAGTGTGTGAGAGTGTGTGTGTGTGAGATTGTGTGAGAGTGTGTGTGTGTGAGATTGTGTGAGAGTGTGTGTGAGAGTGTGTGACTGTGTGTGAGAGTGTGTGAGTATGTGTTAGAGTGTGTGAGTGTGTGTGAGAGTGTGTGAGAATGTGTGAGAGTGTGTGAGTGTGTGTGAGAGTGTGTGTGTGCGTGAGTGTGTGTGTGAGACTGTGTGAGTGTGTGTGAGTGTGTGTGAGAGTGTGAGTGTGTGTGAGAGTGTGTGAGTGTGTGTGAGTGTGTGTGAGAGTGTGTGTGAGTGTGTGTGAGAGTGTGTGAAAGTGTGTGAAAGTGTGTGAGTGTGTGTGAGTGTGTGTGAGTGTGTGAGTGTATGTGAGAGTGTGTGTGAGAGTGTGTGAGAGCGTGTGTTTGTGAGTGTGTGAGAGTGTGTGAGTGTGTGAGAGCGTGTGTTTGTGAGTGTGTGAGAGTGTGTGAGTGTGTGTGTGAGAGTGTGTGTGAGTGTGTGTGAGAGTGTGTGCGTGTGTGTGAGTGTGTGTGTGAGTGTGTGGGTGTGTGAGAGTGTGTTAGTGTGTGTGAATGAGCGTGAGTGAGAGAGTGTGTGTGAGAGCGTGTGTGTGAGAGTGTGTGAGTGTGTGTGAGAGTGTGTGCGTGTGTGTGAGTGTGTGTGTGAGTGTGTGGGTGTGTGAGAGTGTGTTAGTGTGTGTGAATGAGCGTGAGTGAGAGAGTGTGTGTGAGAGCGTGTGTGTGAGAGTGTGTGAGTGTGTGTGAGAGTGTGTGAGTTTGTGAGAGTGTGTGTGAGTGTGTGTGAGAGTGTGTGAGTTTGTGAGAGTGTGTGTGAGTGTGTGAGAGTGTGTAAGTGTGTGTGAGTGTGTGTGAGAGTGTGTGAGTATGTGGGTGTGAGAGTGTGTAAGAGTGTGTGAATGAGTGTGAATGAGAGAGTGTGTGTGTGAGAGTGTGTGAGTGTGTGTGTGTGTGGGTGTGAGTGTGTGTGAGAGTGTGTGAGTGTGTGTGAGTGAGAGAGTGTGTGTTTGAGAGTGTGTGAGTGTGTGTGAGAGTGTGTGAGTGTGTGTGAGAGTGTGTGAGTGTGTGTGAGAGTGAGTGTGTTTGAGTGTGTGAGAGTGTGTGTGTGTGAGATTGTGTGAGAGTGTGTGTGTGTGAGATTGTGTGAGAGTGTGTGTGAGAGTGTGTGACTGTGTGTGAGAGTGTGTGACTGTGTGTGAGAGTGTGTGAGTATGTGTTAGAGTGTGTGAGTGTGTGTGAGAGTGTGTGAGTGTGTGTGAGAGTGTGTGTGAGAATGTGTGAGAGTGTGTGAGTGTGTGTGAGAGTGTGTGTGTGCGTGAGTGTGTGTGTGAGACTGTGTGAGTGTGTGTGAGTGTGTGTGAGAGTGTGAGTGTGTGTGAGAGTGTGTGAGACTGTGTGAGTGTGTGTGAGAGTGTGTGAGTGTGTGTGAATGAGTGTGAGTGAGAGAGTGTGTGTAAGAGAGTGTGTGAGAGTGTTAGAGTGTGTGAGAGTGTGTGAGATCGTGAGAGAGTTTGAGAGTGTGTGAGAGTGTGTGAGTGTGTGTGAGAGTGTGTGAGTGTATGTGAGAGTGTGTGTGAGAGTGTGTGTGAGTGTGTGAGAGCGTGTGTTTGTGAGTGTGTGAGAGTGTGTGAGTGTGTGAGTGCGTGTGTTTGTGAGTGTGTGAGAGTGTGTGAGTGTGTGTGAGTGTGTGTGTGAGAGTGTGTGTGAGTGTGTGTGAGAGTGTGTGCGTGTGTTTGAGTGTGTGTGTGAGTGTGTGGGTGTGTGAGAGTGTGTTAGTGTGTGTGAATGAGCGTGAGTGAGAGAGTGTGTGTGTGAGAGCGTGTGTGTGAGAGTGTGTGTGAGAGTGTGTGAGTGTGTGTGAGAGTGTGTGAGTTTGTGAGAGTGTGTGTGAGTGTGTGTGAGTGTGTGTGAGAGTGTGTGAGTTTGTGAGAGTGTGTGTGAGTGTGTGAGAGTGTGTAAGAGTGTGTGAGTGTGTGTGAGAGTGTGTGAGTATGTGGGTGTGAGAGTGTGTAAGAGTGTGTGAATGAGTGTGAATGAGAGAGTGTGTGTGTGTGTGGGTGTGAGTGTGTGTGAGAGTGTGTGAGTGTGTGTGAGTGAGAGAGTGTGTGTTTGAGAGTGTGTGAGTCTGTGTGAGAGTGTGTGAGTGTGTGTGAGAGTGTGTGAGTGTGAGTGTGTGTGAGAGTGAGTGTGTTTGAGTGTGTGAGAGTGTGTGTGTGAGATTGTGTGAGAGTGTGTGTGTGTGAGATTGTGTGAGAGTGTGTGTGAGAGTGTGTAACTGTGTGTGAGAGTGTGTGAGTATGTGTTAGAGTGTGTGTGAGAGTGTGTGAGTGTGTGTGAGAGTGTGTGTGAGAATGTGTGAGAGTGTGTGAGTGTGTGTGAGAGTGTGTGTGTGCGTGAGTGTGTGTGTGAGACTGTGTGAGTGTGTGTGAGAGTGTGTGTGAGAATGTGTGAGAGTGTGTGAGTGTGTGTGAGAGTGTCTGAGATTGTCTGAGTGTGTGTGAGAGTTTGTGAGAGTGTGTGAGTATGTGTGAGAGCGTGTGAGTGTGTGTGAATGTGTGAGAGTGTGTGAATGTGTGTGAGTGTGTGTGAGAGTGTGTGAAGTGTGTGAGAGTGTGAGAGAGTAAGAGAGTGTGTGAGAGTGTGTGAGTGTGTGTGAGAGTGTGTGAGTATGTGTGAGAGTGTGTGAGTGTGTGTGAGAGTGTTAGAGTGTGTGAGAGTGTGAGAATGTGTGGGTGTGTGTGAGAGTGAGAGTGTGTGAGAGTGTGTGAGTGTGTGTGAGTGTGTGTGAGTGTGTGTGAGTGTGTGTGAGTGTGTGTGAGAGTGTGTGAATGAGTGTGAGTGAGAGAGTGTGTGTAAGAGAGTGTGTGAGAGTGTTAGAGTGTGTGAGAGTGTGTGAGATCGTGAGAGAGTTTGAGAGTGTGTGAGAGCGTGTGTTTGTGAGTGTGTGAGAGTGTGTGAGTGTGTGAGTGCGTGTGTTTGTGAGTGTGTGAGAGTGTGTGAGTGTGTGTGAGTGTGTGTGTGAGAGTGTGTGTGAGTGTGTGTGAGAGTGTGTGCGTGTGTGTGAGTGTGTGTGTGAGTGTGTGGGTGTGTGAGAGTGTGTTAGTGTGTGTGAATGAGCGTGAGTGAGAGAGTGTGTGTGTGAGAGCGTGTGTGTGAGAGTGTGTGTGAGAGTGTGTGAGTGTGTGTGAGAGTGTGTGAGTTTGTGAGAGTGTGTGTGAGTGTGTGTGAGTGTGTGTGAGAGTGTGTGAGTTTGTGAGAGTGTGTGTGAGTGTGTGAGAGTGTGTAAGAGTGTGTGAGTGTGTGTGAGAGTGTGTGAGTATGTGGGTGTGAGAGTGTGTAAGAGTGTGTGAATGAGTGTGAATGAGAGAGTGTGTGTGTGAGAGTGTGTGAGTGTGTGTGAGTGTGTGTGTGTGTGGGTGTGAGTGTGTGTGAGAGTGTGTGAGTGTGTGTGAGTGAGAGAGTGTGTGTTTGAGAGTGTGTGAGAGTGTGTGAGTCTGTGTGAGAGTGTGTGAGTGTGTGTGAGAGTGTGTGAGTGTGAGTGTGTGTGAGAGTGAGTGTGTTTGAGTGTGTGAGAGTGTGTGTGTGTGAGATTGTGTGAGAGTGTGTGTGTGAGATTGTGTGAGAGTGTGTGTGAGAGTGTGTGACTGTGTGTGAGAGTGTGTGAGTATGTGTTAGAGTGTGTGAGTGTGTGTGAGAGTGTGTGAGTGTGTGTGAGAGTTTGTGTGAGAATGTGTGAGAGTGTGTGAGTGTGTGTGAGAGTGTGTGTGTGCGTGAGTGTGTGTGTGAGACTGTGTGAGTGTGTGTGAGTGTGTGTGAGAGTGTGAGTGTGTGTGAGAGTGTGTGAGTGTGTGAGTGTGTGTGAGTGTGTGTGAGAGTGTGTGAGAGTGTGTGTGAGAGTGTGTGAATATGTGGGTGTGAGAGTGTGTGAGTATATGGGTGTGAGAGTGTGTGAGTGTGTGAAAGAGTGTGAATGAGAGAGTGTGTGTTAGAGTGTGTGAGAATGTGTGAGTGTGTGTGAGAGTGAGTGTGTGAGAGTGTGTGAGTGTGTGTGAGTGTGTGTGAGTGTGTGTGAGAGTGTGTGAGTGTGTGTGAATGAGTGTGAGTGAGAGTGTGTGTAAGAGAGTGTGTGAGAGTTTTAGAGTGTGTGAGATCTTGTGAGAGTGTGAGAGTGTGTGAGAGTGTGAGAGAGTGTGAGAGTGTGTGAGAGTGTGTGAGTGTGTGTGAGAGTGTGTGAGTATGTGGGTGTGAGTGTGTGAGAGTGTGTGACTGTGTGGGTGTGAGAGTGTGTGAGTGTGTGTGAGTGTGTGTGAATGAGTGTGAGTGTGTGGGTGTGTGAGTGTGTGTGAATGAGTGAGTGAGAGAGTGTGAGTGAGAGTGTGTGAGTGTGTGTGAGAGTGTGTGTGTGCGTGAGTGTGTGTGTGAGACTGTGTGAGCGTGTGTGAGTGTGTGTGAGAGTGTGAGTGCGTGTGAGAGTGTGTGAGTGTGTGAGTGTGTGTGAGAGTGTGTGTGAGAGTGTGTGAAAGTGTGTGAGTGTGTGTGAGTGTGTGAGTGTATGTGAGAGTGTGTGTGAGAGTGTGTGTGAGTGTGTGAGAGCGTGTGTTTGTGAGTGTGTGAGAGTGTGTGAGTGTGTGAGAGCGTGTGTTTGTGAGTGTGTGAGAGTGTGTGAGTGTGTGTGTGAGAGTGTGTGTGAGTGTGTGTGAGAGTGTGTGTGTGTGTGTGAGTGTGTGTGTGAGTGTGTGGGTGTGTGAGAGTGTGTTAGTGTGTGTGAATGAGCGTGAGTGAGGGAGTGTGTGTGAGAGCGTGTGTGTGAGAGTGTGTGTGAGAGTGTGTGAGTGTGTGTGAGAGTGTGTGAGTTTGTGAGAGTGTGTGTGAGTGTGTGTGAGAGTGTGTGAGTTTGTGAGAGTGTGTGTGAGTGTGTGAGAGTGTGTAAGAGTGTGTGAGTGTGTGTGAGAGTGTGTGAGTATGTGGGTGTGAGAGTGTGTAAGAGTGTGTGAATGAGTGTGAATGAGAGAGTGTGTGTGTGAGAGTGTGTGAGTGTGTGTGTGGGTGTGAGTGTGTGTGAGAGTGTGTGAGTGTGTGTGAGTGAGAGAGTGTGTGTTTGAGAGTGTGTGAGTGTGTGTGAGAGTGTGTGAGTCTGTGTGAGAGTGTGTGAGTGTGAGTGTGTGTGAGAGTGAGTGTGTTTGAGTGTGTGAGAGTGTGTGTGTGTGAGATTGTATGAGAGTGTGTGTGTGTGAGATTGTGTGAGAGTGTGTGACTGTGTGTGAGAGGGTGAGTATGTGTTAGAGTGTGTGAGTGTGTGTGAGAGTGTGTGAGTGTGTGTGAGAGTGTGTGTGAGAATGTGTGAGAGTGTGTGAGTGTGTGTGAGAGTATGTGTGTGCGTGAGAGTGTGTGTGAGAGTGTGAGTGTGTGTGAGAGTGTGTGAGTGTGTGAGTGTGTGTGAGTGTGTGAGAGTGTGTGTGAGAGTGTGTGAATATGTGGGTGTGAGAGTGTGTGAGTATGTGGGTGTGAGAGTGTGTGAGTGTGTGAAAGAGTGTGAATGAGAAAGTGTGTGTTAGAGTGTGTGAGAATGTGTGAGTGTGTGTGAGAGTGAGTGTGTGAGAGTGTGTGAGTGTGTGTGAGTGTGTGTGAGTGTGTGTGAGAGTGTGTGAGTGTGTGTGAATGAGTGTGAGTGAGAGTGTGTGTAAGAGAGTGTGTGAGAGTGTTAGAGTGTGTGAGATCGTGTGAGAGTGTGAGAGAGTGTGAGAGTGTGTGAGAGTGTGAGAGAGTGTGAGAGTGTGTGAGAGTGTGTGAGTGTGTGTGAGAGTGTGTGAGAGTGTGTGAGTATGTGGGTGTGAGTGTGTGAGAGTGTGTGAGTGTGTGGGTGTGAGAGTGTGTGAGAGTGTGTGAGTGTGTGTGTTTGTGAATGAGTGTGAGTGTGTGGGTGTGTGAGTGTGTGTGAATGAGTGAGTGAGAGAGTGTGAGTGAGAGTGTGTGAGTGTGTGTGAAAGTGTGTGAGTGTGTGTGAAAGTGTGTGAGTGTGTGTGAGAGTGTGAGTATGTGTGAGTGTGTGTGAGAGTGTCTGAGATTGTCTGAGTGTGTGTGAGAGTTTGTGAGAGTGTGTGAGTATGTGTGAGAGCGTGTGAATGTGTGTGAATGTGTGTGAGAGTGTGTGAATGTGTGTGAGTGTGTGTGAGAGTGTGTGAAGTGTGTGAGAGTGTGAGAGAGTAAGAGAGTGTGTGAGTGTGTGTGAGTATGTGTGAGAGTGTGTGAGTGTGTGTGAGAGTGTTAGAGTGTGTGAGAGTGTGAGAGAGTGTTAGAGTGTGTGAGAGTGTGTGAGTGTGTGTGAGTGTGTGAGAGTGTGTGAGTGTGTGTGAGAGTGTGTGAGAGTGTGTGAGTGTGTGTGTGAGTGTGTGAGTGTGTGTGAGAGTGTGTGAGAGTGTGTAAGTGTGTGAGTGTGTGAGTGTGTGAGAGTGTGTGAGTGTGTGTGAGAATGTGTGAGTGTGTGTGAGAGTGTGTGAGTGTGTGTGAGAGTGTGTGTGAGAGTGTATGAGTGTGTGTAAGAGTGTGTGAGTGTGTGCATGAGTGTGAGTGAGAGTGTGTGTGTGAGAGTGTGTGAGTGTGTGTGAGAGTGTGAGTGTGTGTGAGAGTGTGTGAGTGTGTGTGAGTGTGTGTGAGAGTGTGTGAGAGTGCGAGAGTGTGTGAGTATGTGGGTGTGAGAGTGTGTGAATGAGTGTGAATGAGAGAGTGTGTGTGAGAGTGTGTGAGTGTGTGTGAGTGTGTGTGAGAGTGTGTGAGAGTGCGAGAGTGTGTGAGTATGTGGGTGTGAGAGTGTGTGAATGAGTGTGAATGAGAGAGTGTGTGTGAGAGTGTGTGAGTATGTGGGTGTGAGAGTGTGTGAGTATGTGGGTGTGAGAGTGTGTGAGTGTCTGAAAGAGTGTGAATGAGAGAGTGTGTGTTAGAGTGTGTGAGTGTGTGTGAGTGTGTGAGAATGTGTGGGTGTGTGTGAGAGTGAGAGTGTGTGAGAGTGTGTGAGAGTGTGTGAGTGTGTGTGAGTGTGTGTGAGTGTGTGTGAGAGTGTGTGAGTGTGTGTGAATGAGTGTGATTGAGAGAGTGTGTGTAAGAGAGTGTGTGAGAGTGTTAGAGTGTGTGAGAGTGTGTGAGATCGTGAGAGAGTTTGAGAGTGTGTGAGAGTGTGTGAGTGTGTGTGAATGAGTGTGATTGAGAGAGTGTGTGTAAGAGAGTGTGTGAGAGTGTTAGAGTGTGTGAGAGTGTGTGAGATCGTGAGAGAGTTTGAGAGTGTGTGAGAGTGTGTGAGTGTGTGTGAGTGTGTGTGAGAGTGTGTGAGTGTATGTGAGAGTGTGTGTGAGAGTGTGTGTGAGTTTGTGAGAGCGTGTGTTTGTGAGTGTGTGAGAGTGTGTGAGTGTGTGAGAGCGTGTGTTTGTGAGTGTGTGAGAGTGTGTGAGTGTGTGTGAGAGTGTGTGAGAGTGTGTGAGTATGTGTGAGTGTGTGTGAGAGTGAGTGAGAGTGTGTGAGTATGTGTGAGTGTGTGTGAGAGTGAGTGAGAGTGTGAGTGTGTGAGAGTGTGTGTGAGAGTGTGTGAGTATGTGTGAGTGTGTGAGAGTGTGTGAGTGTGTGTGAGAGTGTTACAGTGTGTGAGAGTGTGCGAGTGTGTGTGAGAGTGTGTGAGTGTGTATGAGAGTGCGTGAGAGTGTGTGAGTGTGTGTGAGTGTGTGTGAGAGTGTGTGAGTGTGTGTGAGTGTGTGTGAGTGTGTGTGAGAGCGTGTGAGTGTGTGTGAGTGTGTGTGAGTGTGTGTGAGAGTGTGTGAGTGTGTGTGAGAGTGTGTGAGTGTGTGTGCATGAGCGTGAGTGAAAGTGTGTGCGTGAGAGTGTGTGAGTGTGTGTGAGAGTGTGTGAGTGTGTGTGAGTGTGTGTGAGAGTGTGAGTGTGTGTGAGAGTGTGAGTGTGTGTGAGAGTGTGTGAGTATGTGGGTGTCAGGGTGTGTGAATGAGAGAGTGTGTATGTGAGAGTGTGTGAGTGTGTGTGAGTGTGTGTGAGTGTGTGTGAGAGTGTGTGTGTGTGAATGAGTGTGAGTGAGAGAGTGTGTGTAAGAGAGTGTGTGAGAGTGTGTGAGTGTGTGTGAGTGTGTGAGTGTGTGTGCGAGTGTGAAAGTGTGTGAGTGTGTGAGTGTGTGTGAGTGTGTGTGAGAGTGTGAGTGTGTGTGAATGAGTGTGAGTGAGAGAGTGTGTGTGAGAGTGTGTGAGTGTGTGTGAGTGTGTGTGAGAGTGTGTGTGAGAGTGTGTGTGAGAGGGTGTGAGTGTGTGTGAGTGTGTGTGAGAGTGTGTGAGAGTGTGTGAGTGTGTGAGAGTGTGGGTGTGAGTGTGTGAGAGTCTGTGTGAGAGTGTGTGAGAGTGTGAGTGTGTGAGAGTGTGTGAGTGTGTGTGAGAGTGTGTGAGTGTGTGTGAGAGTGTGGGTGTGAGAGAGTGTGAGTGTGTATGAGAGTGTGTGAGTGTGTGTGTGAGTGTGTGTGAGAGTGTGTGTGTGCGTGAGTGTGTGTGTGAGACTGTGTGAGCGTATGTGAGTGTGTGTGAGAGTGTGAGTGTGTGTGAGAGTGTGTGAGTGTGTGAGTGTGTGTGAGTGTGTGTGAGAGTGTGTGTGAGTGTGTGTGAGAGTGTGTGAAAGTGTGTGAGTGTGTGTGAGTGTGTGAGTGTATGTGAGAGTGTGTGTGAGTGTGTGAGAGCGTGTGTTTGTGAGTGTGTGAGAGTGTGTAAGTGTGTGAGAGCGTGTGTTTGTGAGTGTGTGAGAGTGTGTGAGTGTGTGTGTGAGAGTGTGTGTGAGTGTGTGTGAGAGTGTGTGCGTGTGTGTGAGTGTGTGTGTGAGTGTGTGGGTGTGTGAGAGTGTGTTAGTGTGTGTGAATGAGCGTGAGTGAGAGAGTGTGTGTGAGAGCTTGTGTGTGAGAGTGTGTGTGAGTTTGTGAGAGTGTGTGTGAGAGTGTGTGAGTTTGTGAGAGTGTGTGTGAGTGTGTAATGTGTGTGAGTGTGTGTGAGAGTGTGTGAGTATGTGGGTGTGAGAGTGTGTAAGAGTGTGTGAATGAGTGTGAATGAGAGAGTGTGTGTGTGAGAGTGTGTGAGTGTGTGTGAGTGTGTGTGTGTGTGGGTGTGAGTGTGTGTGAGAGTGTGTGAGTGTGTGTGAGTGAGAGAGTGTGTGTTTGAGAGTGTGTGAGTGTGTGTGAGTGTGTGTGAGTCTGTGTGAGAGTGTGTGAGTCTGTGTGAGAGTGTGTGAGTGTGAGTGTGTGTGAGAGTGAGTGTGTTTGAGTGTGTGAGAGTGTGTGTGTGTGAGATTGTGTGAGAGTGTGTGTGTGTGAGATTGTGTGAGAGTGTGTGTGAGAGTGTGTGACTGTGTGTGAGAGGGTGAGTATGTGTTAGAGTGTGTGAGTGTGTGTGAGAGTGTGTGAGTGTGTGTGAGAGTGTGTGTGAGAATGTGTGAGAGTGTGTGAGTGTGTGTGAGAGTGTGTGTGTGCGTGAGTGTGTGTGTGAGACTGTGTGAGTGTGTGTGAGTGTGTGTGAGAGTGTGAGTGTGTGTGAGAGTGTGTGAGTGTGTGTGAGAGTGTGTGCGAGTGTGTGTGAGAGTGTGTGAATATGTGGGTGTGAGAGTGTGTGAGTATGTGGGTGTGAGTGTGTGAGAGTGTGTGAGTGTGTGGGTGTGAGAGTGTGTGAGAGTGTGTGAGTGTGTGTGTGTGTGAATGAGTGTGAGTGTGTGGGTGTGTGAGTGTGTGTGAATGAGTGAGTGAGAGAGTGTGAGTGAGAGTGTGTGAGTGTGTGTGAAAGTGTGTGAGTGTGTGTGAAAGTGTGTGAGTGTGTGTGAGAGTGTGAGTATGTGTGAGTGTGTGTGAGAGTGTCTGAGATTGTCTGAGTGTGTGTGAGAATGTGTGAGTATGTGTGAGAGCGTGTGAGTGTGTGTGAATGTGTGTGAGAGTGTGTGAATGTGTGTGAGTGTGTGTGAGAGTGTGTGAAGTGTGTGAGAGTGTGAGAGAGTACGAGAGTGTGTGAGTGTGTGTGAGAGTGTGTGAGTATGTGTGAGAGTGTGTGAGTGTGTGTGAGAGTGTTACAGTGTGTGAGAGTGTGAGAGAGTGTTAGAGTGTGTGAGAGTGTGTGAGAGTGTGTGAGTGTGTGTGAGTGTGTGAGAGTGTGTGAGTGTGTGTGAGAGTGTGTGAGAGTGTGTGAGTGTGTGTGTGAGTGTGTGAGTGTGTGTGAGAGTGTGTGAGAGTGTGTAAGTGTGTGAGTGTGTGTGAGTGTGTGAGAGTGTGTGAGTGTGTGTGAGAATGTGTGAGTGTGTGTGAGAGTGTGTGAGTGTGTGTGAGAGTGTGTGTGAGAGTGTATGAGTGTGTGTAAGAGTGTGTGAGTGTGTGCATGAGTGTGAGTGAGAGTGTGTGTGTGAGAGTGTGTGAGTGTGTGTGAGAGTGTGAGTGTGTGTGAGAGTGTGTGAGTGTGTGTGAGTGTGTGAGAGTGCGAGAGTGTGTGAGTATGTGGGTGTGAGAGTGTGTGAATGAGTGTGAATGAGAGAGTGTGTGTGAGAGTGTGTGAGTGTGTGTGAGTGTGTGTGAGAGTGTGTGAGAGTGCGAGAGTGTGTGAGTATGTGGGTGTGAGAGTGTGTGAATGAGAGAGTGTGTGTGAGAGTGTGTGAGTATGTGGGTGTGAGAGTGTGTGAGTATGTGGGTGTGAGAGTGTGTGAGTGTCTGAAAGAGTGTGAATGAGAGAGTGTGTGTTAGAGTGTGTGAGTGTGTGTGAGTGTGTGAGAATGTGTGGGTGTGTGTGAGAGTGAGAGTGTGTGAGAGTGTGTGAGTGTGTGTGAGTGTGTGTGAGTGTGTGTGAGAGTGTGTGAGTGTGTGTGAATGAGTGTGATTGAGAGAGTGTGTGTAAGAGAGTGTGTGAGAGTGTTAGAGTGTGTGAGAGTGTGTGAGATCGTGAGAGAGTTTGAGAGTGTGTGAGAGTGTGTGAGTGTGTGTGAGTGTGTGTGAGAGTGTGTGAGTGT
Organism: Stegodyphus dumicola; assembly: GCF_044657685.1. Classification (NCBI taxonomy): domain Eukaryota; kingdom Metazoa; phylum Arthropoda; class Arachnida; order Araneae; family Eresidae; genus Stegodyphus; species Stegodyphus dumicola. The sequence continues at coordinate 202,833,226 of NC_140781.1, forward strand.
ATGTGAGAGTGTGTGTGAGAGTGTGTGTGAGTGCGTGAGAGCGTGTGTTTGTGAGTGTGTGAGAGTGTGTGAGTGTGTGAGAGCGTGTGTTTGTGAGTGTGTGAGAGTGTGTGAGTATGTGTGAGAGTGTGTGAGAGTGTGTGAGTATGTGTGAGTGTGTGTGAGAGTGAGTGAGAGTGTGTGAGTATGTGTGAGTGTGTGTGAGGGTGAGTGAGAGTGTGAGTGTGTGAGAGTGTGTGTGAGAGTGTGTGAGTATGTGTGAGTGTGTGAGAGTGTGTGAGTGGTTGTGAGAGTGTTACAGTGTGTGAGAGTGTGCGAGTGTGTGTGAGAGTGTGTGAGTGTGTATGAGAGTGCGTGAGAGTGTGTGAGTGTGTGTGAGAGTGTGTGAGTGTGTGTGAGAGTGTGTGAGTGTGTGTGAGAATGTGTGAGTGTGTGTGAGAGTGTGTGAGTGTGTGTGAGTGTGTGTGAGTGTGTGTGAGAGTGTGTGAGTGTGTGTGAGAGTGTGTGAGTGTGTGTGCATGAGTGTGAGTGAAAGTGTGTGCGTGAGAGTGTGTGAGTGTGTGTGAGAGTGTGTGAGTGTGTGTGAGTGTGTGTGAGAGTGTGAGTGTGTGTGAGAGTGTGAGTGTGTGTGAGAGTGTGTGAGTATGTGGATGTCAGGGTGTGTGAATGAGAGAGTGTGTATGTGAGAGTGTGTGAGTGTGTGTGAGTGTGTGTGAGTGTGTGTGAGAGTGTGTGTGTGTGAATGAGTGTGAGTGAGAGAGTGTGTGTGAGAGTGTGTGAGATCGTGTGAGAGTGTGTGAGTGTGTGTGAGTGAGAGTGTGTGAGAGTGTGTGAGAGTGTGTGAGTGTGTGTGAGTGTGTGTGAGAGTGTGTGTGAGAGTGTGTGTGAGAGGGTGTGAGTGTGTGTGAGTGTGTGTGAGAGTGTGTGAGAGTGTGTGAGTGTGTGAGAGTGTGGGTGTGAGTGTGTGAGAGTCTGTGTGAGAGTGTGTGAGAGTGTGAGTGTGTGAGAGTGTGTGAGTGTGTGTGAGAGTGTGTGAGTGTGTGTGAGAGTGTGGGTGTGAGAGAGTGTGAGTGTGTGTGAATGAGTGTGAGTGAGAGAGTGTGTGTGTGAGAGTGTGTGAGTGTGTGTGAGTGTGAGTGTGTGTGAGTGTGAGAGAGTGTGTGAGAGTGTGTGAGTGTGTGTGAGTGTGTGTGTGAGTGTGTGAGAGTCTGTGTGAGAGTGTGTGAGAGTGTGAGTGTGTGTGCGAGTGTGAAAGTGTGTGAGTGTGTGAGTGTGTGTGAGTGTGTGTGAGAGTGTGAGTGTGTGTGAATGAGTGTGAGTGAGAGAGTGTGTGTGAGAGTGTGTGAGATCGTGTGAGAGTGTGTGAGTGTGTGTGAGTGAGAGTGTGTGAGAGTGTGTGAGAGTGTGTGAGTGTGTGTGAGTGTGTGTGAGAGTGTGTGTGAGAGTGTGTGTGAGAGGGTGTGAGTGTGTGTGAGTGTGTGTGAGAGTGTGTGAGAGTGTGTGAGTGTGTGAGAGTGTGGGTGTGAGTGTGTGAGAGTCTGTGTGAGAGTGTGTGAGAGTGTGAGTGTGTGAGAGTGTGTGAGTGTGTGTGAGAGTGTGTGAGTGTGTGTGAGAGTGTGGGTGTGAGAGAGTGTGAGTGTGTGTGAATGAGTGTGAGTGAGAGAGTGTGTGTGTGAGAGTGTGTGAGTGTGTGTGAGTGTGAGTGTGTGTGAGTGTGAGAGAGTGTGTGAGAGTGTGTGAGTGTGTGTGAGTGTGTGTGTGAGTGTGTGAGAGTCTGTGTGAGAGTGTGTGAGAGTGTGAGTGTGTGAGAGTGTGTGAGTGTGTGTGAGAGTGTGTGAGTATGTGTGAGTGTGTGTGAGAGTGTGTGAGA
>NC_140781.1:202840095-202845095 GCF_044657685.1 Stegodyphus dumicola
AGTGTGTGAGTGTGTGTGAGTGAGTGTGAGTGAGAGAGTGTGTGTGAGAGTGTGTGAGAGTGTTAGTGTGTGAGAGTGTGTGAGATCGTGTGAGAGTGTGTGAGTGTGTGTGAGAGTGTGTGAGAGTGCGTGAGAGTGTGTGAGTATGTGGGTGTGAGTGTGTGAGAGTGTGTGAGTGTGTGTGAGTGTGTGTGAGAGTGTGTGTGTGTGAATGAGTGTGAGTGAGAGAGTGTGTGAGTATGTGGGTGTGAGTGTGTGAGAGTGTGTGAGTGTGTGTGAGTGTGTGTGCGAGTGTGAAAGTGTGTGAGTGTGTGTGAGAGTGTGTGAGAGTGTGAGTGTGTGTGAATGAGTGTGTGTGAGAGTGTGTGTGAGTGTGTGTGAGAGTGTGAGTGTGTGTGAATGAGTGTGTGTGAGAGTGTGTGAGAGTGTGTGAGATCGTGTGAGAGTGTGTGAGAGTGTGTGTGTGAGAGTGTGTGAGAGTGTGTGAGTATGTGGGTGTGAGTGTGTGAGAGTGTGTGAGTGTGTGGGTGTGAGAGTGTGTGAGTGTGTGTGAGTTTGTGTGAATGAGTGTGAGTGAGAGAGTGTGTGAGAGTGTTAGAGTGTGTGAGAGTGTGTGAGATCGTGTGAGAGTGTGTGAGAGTGTGTGTGTGAGAGTGTGTGAGAGTGTGTGTGTGAGAGTGTGTGAGCGTGTGTAAGAGTGTGTGAGTGTGTGTGAGAGTGTGTGAGAGTGTGTGAGTGTGTGTGAGAGTGTGAGTGTGTGTGAGAGTGTGTGAGTGTGTGTGAGAGTGTCAGAGTGTGTGAGAGTGTGTGAGTGTGTGTGAGTGTGTGAGAGTGTGTGAGAGTGTGTGAGTGTGTGAGAGTGTGGGTGTGAGAGTGTGTGAGTGTGTGAATGAGTGTGAATGAGAGAGTGTGTGTGAGAGTGTGTGTGTGAGAGAGTGTGTGAGAGTGTGTGAGTGTGTGGGTGTGAGAGAGTGTGAGTGTGTATGAGAGTGTGTGAGTGTGTGTGAATGAGTGTGAGTGAGAGAGTGTGTGTGTGAGATTGTGTGAGTGTGTGTGAGAGTGTGTGAGTGTGTCTGAGAGTGTGAGAGTGTGTGAGTGTGTGTGAGTGTGTGTGAGTGTGTGAGAGTGTGTGTGAGAGTGTGTGAGAGTGTGTGAGTGTGTGTGAGTGTGTGTGTAAGTGTGTGAGAGTCTGTGTGAGAGTGTGTGAGAGTGTGAGTGTGTGAGTGTGTGTGAGAGTGTGTGAGTATGTGTGAGTGTGTGAGTGTGTGTGAGTTTGTGAGAGTGTGTGAGTGTGTGTGAGAGTGTTACAGTGTGTGAGAGTGTGCGAGTGTGTGTGAGAGTGTGTGAGTGTGTGGGTGTGAGAGTGTTTGAGTGTGTGTGAGAGTGTGTTAGAGTGTGTGAGAGTGTGTGAGTGTGTGTAAGAGTGAGAGTGTGTGTGAGAGTGTGTGAGTGTGTGTGAGAGTGTGTGAATGAGTGTGTGTGAATGAGTTTGAGTGAGTGAGTGTGTGTGAATGAGTGTGAGTGAGAGAGTGTGTGTGAGAGTGTTAGTGTGTGAGAGTGTGTGAGATCGTGTGAGAGTGTGTGAGAGTGTGTGAGTGTGTGTGAGAGTGTGTGAGAGTGTGTGAGAGTATGTGAGTGTGAATGAGTGTGTGTGAGAGTGTGTGAGAGTATTAGTGTGTGTGAGAGTGTGTGAGAGTGTGTGAGCATGTGGGTGTGAGTGTGTGAGAGTGTGTGAGTGTGTGGGTGTGAGAGTGTGTGAGAGTGTGTGAGTGTGTGTGAGTGTGTGTGAATGAGTGTGAGTGAGAGAGTGTGTGAGAGTGTTAGAGTGTGTGAGAGTGTGTGAGATCGTGTGAGAGTGTGTGAGAGTGTGTGTGTGAGAGTGTGTGAGAGTGTGTGTGTGAGAGTGTGTGAGCGTGTGTAAGAGTGTGTGAGTGTGTGTGAGAGTGTGTGAGAGTGTGTGAGTGTGTGTGAGAGTGTGAGTGTGTGTGAGAGTGTGTGAGTGTGTGTGAGAGTGTCAGAGTGTGTGAGAGTGTGTGAGTGTGTGTGAGTGTGTGAGAGTGTGTGAGAGTGTGTGAGAGTGTGTGAGTGTGTGAGAGTGTGGGTGTGAGAGTGTGTGAGTGTGTGAATGAGTGTGAATGAGAGAGTGTGTGTGAGAGTGTGTGTGTGAGAGAGTGTGTGAGTGTGTGTGAGAGTGTGTGAGTGTGTGGGTGTGAGAGAGTGTGTATGAGAGTGTGTGAGTGTGTGTGAATGAGTGTGAGTGAGAGAGTGTGTGTGTGAGATTGTGTGAGTGTGTGTGAGAGTGTGTGAGTGTGTCTGAGAGTGTGAGAGTGTGTGAGTGTGTGTGAGTGTGTGTGAGTGTGTGAGAGTGTGTGTGAGAGTGTGTGAGAGTGTGTGAGTGTGTGTGAGTGTGGTGTAAGTGTGTGAGAGTCTGTGTGAGAGTGTGTGAGAGTGTGAGTGTGTGAGTGTGTGTGAGAGTGTGTGAGTATGTGTGAGTGTGTGAGTGTGTGTGAGTTTGTGAGAGTGTGTGAGTGTGTGTGAGAGTGTTACAGTGTGTGAGAGTGTGCGAGTGTGTGTGAGAGTGTGTGAGTGTGTGGGTGTGAGAGTGTTTGAGAGTGTGTGAGAGTGTGTTAGAGTGTGTGAGAGTGTGTGAGTGTGTGTAAGAGTGAGAGTGTGTGTGAGAGTGTGTGAGTGTGTGTGAGAGTGTGTGAATGAGTGTGTGTGAATGAGTTTGAGTGAGTGAGTGTGTGTGAATGAGTGTGAGTGAGAGAGTGTGTGTGAGAGTGTGTGAGAGTGTTAGTGTGTGAGAGTGTGTGAGATCGTGTGAGAGTGTGTGAGAGTGTGTGAGTGTGTGTGAGAGTGTGTGAGAGTGTGTGAGAGTATGTGAGTGTGTGTGAGAGTGTGAGAGTGTGTGAGTGTGTTACTGTGTGTGAGTGTGTGTGAGAGTGTTTGTGTGTGAGTGTGTGAGTATGTGTGAGTGTGTGTGTGAGTGTGTGTGAGTGTGTGAGAGTGTGTGAGTGCATGTGAGTGTGTGAGAGAGTGGGTGTGAGAGTCTGTGAATGAGAGAGTGTGTGTGAGTGTGTGTGAGAGTGTGTGAGTGTGTGGGTGTGAAAGTGTGTGAGAGTGTGTGTGTGTGAGAGTGTGTGAGTGTGTGTGAATGAGTGTGAGTGAGAGAGTGTGTGTGTGAGTGTATGTGACAGTGTGAGAGTGAGTGTTGTGAGTGTGTGTGAGTGTGAGTGTGTGTTGTGAGTGTGTGCGAGAGTGTGCGAGTGTGTGTGAGTGTGTGTGAGAGTGTGAGTGTGTGTGAATGAGTGTGTGTGAGAGTGTGTGAGAGTATTAGAGTGTGTGAGAGTGTGTGAATGAGTGTGAGTGAGATAGTGTGTGTGAGAGAGTGTGTGAGTGTGTGTGAGAGTGTGTGTGAGTGTGTGAGAGTGTGCGTAAGTGTGTGTGAGGGTGTGTGAGTGTGTGTGAAAGTGTGTGAGAGTGTGTGAGAGTGTGTGAGTGTGTGTGAGAGTGTGTGAGTGTGTGAGAGTGTGTGAGTGTGTGTGAGAGTGTGTGAGTGTGTGAATGAGAGAGTCTGTGTGTGTGAGTGTGTGAGTGTGTGTGAGAGTGTTTGAGTGTGTTACTGTGTGTGAGTGTGTGTGAGAGTGTGTGTGTGTGAGTGTGTGTGAGAGTGTATGAGAGTGTGTGAGTATGTGTGAGTGTGTGTGAGAGTGTGTGAGTGTGTGTGAGTGTGTGAGAGTGTGTGAGTGCATGTGAGTGTGTGAGAGAGTGGGTGTGAGAGTCTGTGAATGAGAGAGTGTGTGTGAGTGTGTGTGAGAGTGTGTGAGTGTGTGGGTGTGAAAGTGTGTGAGAGAGTTTGTGTGTGAGAGTGTGTGAGTGTGTGTGAATGAGTGTGAGTGAGAGAGTGTGTGTGTGAGAGTGTGTGAGTGTGTGTGAATGAGTGTGAGTGAGATAGTGTGTGTGAGAGAGAGTGTGAGTGTGTGTGAGAGTGTGTGTGAGTGTGTGAGAGTATGCGTAAGTGTGTGTGAGGGTGTGTGAGAGTGTGTGAGTGTGTGTGAATGTGTGTGAGAGTGTGTGAGAGTGTGTGAGTGTGTGTGAGAGTGTGTGAGTGTGTGAGAGTGTGTGAGTGTGTGTGAGAGTGTGTGAGTGTGTGAATGAGAGAGTCTGTGTGTGTGAGTGTGTGAGTGTGTGTGAGAGTGTGTGAGTGTGTTACTGTGTGTGAGTGTGTGTGAGAGTGTGTGTGTGTGAGTGTGTGTGAGAGTGTATGAGAGTGTGTGAGTATGTGTGAGTGTGTGTGAGAGTGTGTGAGTGTGTGTGAGTGTGTGAATGTGTGAGAGTGTGTGAGTGCATGTGAGTGTGTGAGAGAGTGGGTGTGAGAGTCTGTGAATGAGAGAGTGTGTGTGAGAGTGTGTGAGTGTGTGGGTGTGAAAGTGTGTGAGAGTGTATGTGTGTGTGAGAGTGTGTGAGTGTGTGTGAGTGAGAGAGTGTGTGTGTGAGTGTGTGTGAGAGTGTGTGAGTGAGTGTTGTGAGTGTGTGTGAGTGTGTGTGAGTGAGTGTTGTGAGTGTGTGTGAGTGTGAGTGTGTGTTGTGAGTGTGTGCGAGAGTGTGTGTGAGTGTGTGTGAGAGTGTGAGTGTGTGTGAATGAGTGTGTGTGAGAGTGTGTGAGATCGTGTGAGAGTGTGTGAGAGTGTGTGTGTGTGAGTGTGTGAGAGTGTGTGAGTATGTGGGTGTGAGTGTGTGAGAGTGTGTGAGTGTGTGGGTGTGAGAGTGTGTGAGTGTGTGTGAGTGTGTGTGAATGAGTGTGAGTGAGAGATTGTGTGAGAGTGTTAGAGTGTGTGAGAGTGTGTGAGATCGTGTGAGAGTGTGTGAGAGTGTGTGAGAGTGTGTGTGTGAGAGTGTGTGAGCGTGTGTAAGAGTGTGTGAGTGTGTGTGAGAGTGTGTGAGAGTGTGTGAGTGTGTGTGAGAGTGTGAGTGTGTGTGAGAGTGTGTGAGTGTGTGTG
>NC_140781.1:202852595-202875095 GCF_044657685.1 Stegodyphus dumicola
TGTGTGTGAGAGTGTGTGAGTGTGTGTGAGAGTGTGTGAGTGTGTCTGAGAGTGTGAGAGTGTGTGAGTGTGTGTGAGTGTGAGTGTGTGTGAGTGTGTGAGAGTGTGTGTGAGAGTGTGTGAGAGTGTGTGAGTGTGTGTGAGTGTGTGTGTAAGTGTGTGAGAGTCTGTGTGAGAGTGTGTGAGAGTGTGAGTGTGTGAGAGTGTGTGAGTGTGTGTGAGAGTGTGTGAGAGTGTGTGATGATGTGTGAGTGTGTGTGACAGTGTGTGAGAGTGTGAGTGTGTGAGTGTGTGTGAGTGTGTGTGAGAGTGTGTGAGTATGTGTGAGTGTGTGAGTGTGTGAGTGTGTGTGAGTGTGTGAGAGTGTGTGAGTGTGTGTGAGAGTGTTACAGTGTGTGAGAGTGTGCGAGTGTGTGTGAGAGTGTGTGAGTGTGTGGGTGTGAGAGTGTGTGAGTGTCTGTGAGAGTGTGTTAGAGTGTGTGAGAGTGTGTGAGTGTGTGTAAGAGTGAGAGTGTGTGTGAGAGTGTGTGAGAGTGTGTGAGTGTGTGTGAGAGTGTGTGAGTGTGTGAGAGTGTGTGAGTGTGTGTGAGAGTGTGTGAGTGTGTGAATGAGAGAGTCTGTGTGTATGAGTGTGTGAGTGTGTGTGAGAGTGTGTGAGTATGTGTGAGAGTGTGTGAGAGTATGTGAGTGTGTGTGAGAGTGTGTGAGTGTGTTACTGTGTGTGAGTGTGTGTGAGAGTGTGTGTGTGTGAGTGTGTGTGAGAGTGTATGAGAGTGTGTGAGTGTGTGTGAGTGTGTGTGAGACTGTGTGAGTGTGTGTGAGTGTGTGAGTGTGTGAGAGTGTGTGAGTGCATGTGAGTGTGTGAGAGAGTGGGTGTGAGAATCTGTGAATGAGAGAGTGTGTGTGAGTGTGTGTGAGTGTGTGGGTGTGAAAGTGTGTGAGAGTGTATGTGTGTGTGAGAGTGTGTGAGTGTGTGTGAGTGAGAGAGTGTGTGTGTGAGTGTGTGTGAGAGTGTGTGAGTGAGTGTTGTGAGTGTGTGTGAGTGTGTGTGAGAGTGTGTGAGTGAGTGTTGTGAGTGTGTGTGAGTGTGAGTGTGTGTTGTGAGTGTGTGCGAGAGTGTGTGTGAGTGTGTGTGAGAGTGTGAGTGTGTGTGAATGAGTGTGTGTGAGAGTGTGTGAGAGTGTGTGAGATCGTGTGAGAGTGTGTGAGAGTGTGTGTGTGAGAGTGTGTGAGTATGTGGGTGTGAGTGTGTGAGAGTGTGTGAGTGTGTGGGTGTGAGAGTGTGTGAGTGTGTGTGAATGAGTGTGAGTGAGAGAGTGTGTGAGAGTGTTAGAGTGTGTGAGAGTGTGTGAGATCGTGTGAGAGTGTGTGAGAGTGTGTGTGTGAGAGTGTGTGAGAGTGTGTGTGTGAGAGTGTGTGAGCGTGTGTAAGAGTGTGTGAGTGTGTGTGAGAGTGTGTGAGAGTGTGTGAGTGTGTGTGAGAGTGTGAGTGTGTGTGAGAGTGTGTGAGTGTGTGAGAGTGTGGGTGTGAGTGTGTGAGAGTCTGTGTGAGAGTGTGTGAGAGTGTGAGTGTGTGAGAGTGTGTGAGTGTGTGTGAGAGTGTGTGAGTGTGTGTGAGAGTGTGGGTGTGAGAGAGTGTGAGTGTGTATGAGAGTGTGTGAGTGTGTGTGAATGAGTGTGAGTGAGAGAGTGTGTGTGTGAGAGTGTGTGAGTGTGTGTGAGTGTGAGTGTGTGTGAGTGTGAGAGAGTGTGTGAGAGTGTGTGAGTGTGTGTGAGTGTGTGTGTGAGTGTGTGAGAGTCTGTGTGAGAGTGTGTGAGAGTGTGAGTGTGTGAGAGTGTGTGAGTGTGTGTGAGAGTGTGTGAGTATGTGTGAGTGTGTGTGAGAGCGTGTGAGAGTGTGAGTGTGTGAGAGTGTGTGAGTGTGTGTGAGAGTGTGTGAGTATGTGTGAGTGTGTGAGTGTGTGTGAGTGTGTGAGAGTGTGTGAGTGTGTGTGAGTGAGTGTGAGTGAGAGAGTGTGTGTGAGAGTGTGTGAGAGTGTTAGTGTGTGAGAGTGTGTGAGATCGTGTGAGAGTGTGTGAGTGTGTGTGAGAGTGTGTGAGAGTGCGTGAGAGTGTGTGAGTATGTGGGTGTGAGTGTGTGAGAGTGTGTGAGTGTGTGTGAGTGTGTGTGAGAGTGTGTGTGTGTGAATGAGTGTGAGTGAGAGAGTGTGTGAGTATGTGGGTGTGAGTGTGTGAGAGTGTGTGAGTGTGTGTGAGTGTGTGAGTGTGTGTGCGAGTGTGAAAGTGTGTGAGTGTGTGTGAGAGTGTGTGAGAGTGTGAGTGTGTGTGAATGAGTGTGTGTGAGAGTGTGTGTGAGTGTGTGTGAGAGTGTGAGTGTGTGTGAATGAGTGTGTGTGAGAGTGTGTGAGAGTGTGTGAGATCGTGTGAGAGTGTGTGAGAGTGTGTGTGTGAGAGTGTGTGAGAGTGTGTGAGTATGTGGGTGTGAGTGTGTGAGAGTGTGTGAGTGTGTGGGTGTGAGAGTGTGTGAGTGCGTGTGAGTTTGTGTGAATGAGTGTGAGTGAGAGAGTGTGTGAGAGTGTTAGAGTGTGTGAGAGTGTGTGAGATCGTGTGAGAGTGTGTGAGAGTGTGTGTGTGAGAGTGTGTGAGAGTGTGTGTGTGAGAGTGTGTGAGCGTGTGTAAGAGTGTGTGAGTGTGTGTGAGAGTGTGTGAGAGTGTGTGAGTGTGTGTGAGAGTGTGAGTGTGTGTGAGAGTGTGTGAGTGTGTGTGAGAGTGTCAGAGTGTGTGAGAGTGTGTGAGTGTGTGTGAGTGTGTGAGAGTGTGTGAGAGTGTGTGAGAGTGTGTGAGTGTGTGAGAGTGTGGGTGTGAGAGTGTGTGAGTGTGTGAATGAGTGTGAATGAGAGAGTGTGTGTGAGAGTGTGTGTGTGAGAGAGTGTGTGAGAGTGTGTGAGTGTGTGGGTGTGAGAGAGTGTGAGTGTGTATGAGAGTGTGTGAGTGTGTGTGAATGAGTGTGAGTGAGAGAGTGTGTGTGTGAGATTGTGTGAGTGTGTGTGAGAGTGTGTGAGTGTGTCTGAGAGTGTGTGAGTGTGTGTGAGTGTGTGTGAGTGTGTGAGAGTGTGTGTGAGAGTGTGTGAGAGTGTGTGAGTGTGTGTGAGTGTGTGTGTAAGTGTGTGAGAGTCTGTGTGAGAGTGTGTGAGAGTGTGAGTGTGTGAGTGTGTGTGAGAGTGTGTGAGTATGTGTGAGTGTGTGAGTGTGTGTGAGTTTGTGAGAGTGTGTGAGTGTGTGTGAGAGTGTTACAGTGTGTGAGAGTGTGCGAGTGTGTGTGAGAGTGTGTGAGTGTGTGGGTGTGAGAGTGTTTGAGTGTGTGTGAGAGTGTGTTAGAGTGTGTGAGAGTGTGTGAGTGTGTGTAAGAGTGAGAGTGTGTGTGAGAGTGTGTGAGTGTGTGTGAGAGTGTGTGAATGAGTGTGTGTGAATGAGTTTGAGTGAGTGAGTGTGTGTGAATGAGTGTGAGTGAGAGAGTGTGTGTGAGAGTGTTAGTGTGTGAGAGTGTGTGAGATCGTGTGAGAGTGTGTGAGAGTGTGTGAGTGTGTGTGAGAGTGTGTGAGAGTGTGTGAGAGTATGTGAGTGTGAATGAGTGTGTGTGAGAGTGTGTGAGAGTATTAGTGTGTGTGAGAGTGTGTGAGAGTGTGTGAGCATGTGGGTGTGAGTGTGTGAGAGTGTGTGAGTGTGTGGGTGTGAGAGTGTGTGAGAGTGTGTGAGTGTGTGTGAGTGTGTGTGAATGAGTGTGAGTGAGAGAGTGTGTGAGAGTGTTAGAGTGTGTGAGAGTGTGTGAGATCGTGTGAGAGTGTGTGAGAGTGTGTGTGTGAGAGTGTGTGAGAGTGTGTGTGTGAGAGTGTGTGAGCGTGTGTAAGAGTGTGTGAGTGTGTGTGAGAGTGTGTGAGAGTGTGTGAGTGTGTGTGAGAGTGTGAGTGTGTGTGAGAGTGTGTGAGTGTGTGTGAGAGTGTCAGAGTGTGTGAGAGTGTGTGAGTGTGTGTGAGTGTGTGAGAGTGTGTGAGAGTGTGTGAGAGTGTGTGAGTGTGTGAGAGTGTGGGTGTGAGAGTGTGTGAGTGTGTGAATGAGTGTGAATGAGAGAGTGTGTGTGAGAGTGTGTGTGTGAGAGAGTGTGTGAGTGTGTGTGAGAGTGTGTGAGTGTGTGGGTGTGAGAGAGTGTGTATGAGAGTGTGTGAGTGTGTGTGAATGAGTGTGAGTGAGAGAGTGTGTGTGTGAGATTGTGTGAGTGTGTGTGAGAGTGTGTGAGTGTGTGTGAGAGTGTGTGAGAGTGTGTGAGAGTATGTGAGTGTGAATGAGTGTGTGTGAGAGTGTGTGAGAGTATTAGAGTGTGTGAGATCGTGTGAGAGTGTGTGAGAGTGTGTGTGTGAGAGTGTGTGAGAGTGTGTGAGCATGTGGGTGTGAGTGTGTGAGAGTGTGTGAGTGTGTGGGTGTGAGAGTGTGTGAGAGTGTGTGAGTGTGTGTGAGTGTGTGTGAATGAGTGTGAGTGAGAGAGTGTGTGAGAGTGTGTGAGAGTGTTAGAGTGTGTGAGAGTGTGTGAGATCGTGTGAGAGTGTGTGAGAGTGTGTGTGTGAGAGTGTGTGAGAGTGTGTGTGTGAGAGTGTGTGAGCGTGTGTAAGAGTGTGTGAGTGTGTGTGAGAGTGTGTGAGAGTGTGTGAGTGTGTGTGAGAGTGTGAGTGTGTGTGAGAGTGTGTGAGTGTGTGTGAGAGTGTCAGAGTGTGTGAGAGTGTGTGAGTGTGTGTGAGTTTGTGAGAGTGTGTGAGAGTGTGTTAGTGTGTGAGAGTGTGTGAGTGTGTGAGAGTGTGGGTGTGAGAGTGTGTGAGTGTGTGAATGAGTGTGAATGAGAGAGTGTGTGTGAGAGTGTGTGTGTGTGAGAGTGTGTGAGTGTGTGTGAGAGTGTGTGAGTTTGTGTGAGAGTGTGTGAGTGTGTGGGTGTGAGAGAGTGTGAGTGTGTATGAGAGTGTGTGAGTGTGTGTGAATGAGTGTGAGTGAGAGAGTGTGTGTGTGAGATTGTGTGAGTGTGTGTGAGAGTGTGTGAGTGTGTCTGAGAGTGTGAGAGTGTGTGAGTGTGTGTGAGTGTGTGTGAGTGTGTGAGAGTGTGTGTGAGAGTGTGTGAGAGTGTGTGAGTGTGTGTGAGTGTGGTGTAAGTGTGTGAGAGTCTGTGTGAGAGTGTGTGAGAGTGTGAGTGTGTGAGTGTGTGTGAGAGTGTGTGAGTATGTGTGAGTGTGTGTGAGTTTGTGAGAGTGTGTGAGTGTGGGTGAGAGTGTTACAGTGTGTGAGAGTGTGCGAGTGTGTGTGAGAGTGTGTGAGTGTGTGGGTGTGAGAGTGTTTGAGAGTGTGTGAGAGTGTGTTAGAGTGTGTGAGAGTGTGTGAGTGTGTGTAAGAGTGAGAGTGTGTGTGAGAGTGTGTGAGTGTGTGTGAGAGTGTGTGAATGAGTGTGTGTGAATGAGTTTGAGTGAGTGAGTGTGTGTGAATGAGTGTGAGTGAGAGAGTGTGTGTGAGAGTGTGTGAGAGTGTTAGTGTGTGAGAGTGTGTGAGATCGTGTGAGAGTGTGTGAGAGTGTGTGAGTGTGTGTGAGAGTGTGTGAGAGTGTGTGAGAGTATGTGAGTGTGTGTGAGAGTGTGAGAGTGTGTGAGTGTGTTACTGTGTGTGAGTGTGTGTGAGAGTGTTTGTGTGTGAGTGTGTGAGAGTGTGTGAGAGTGTGTGAGTATGTGTGAGTGTGTGTGTGAGTGTGTGAGTGTGTGAGTGTGTGAGTGTGTGAGAGTGTGTGAGTGCATGTGAGTGTGTGAGAGAGTGGGTGTGAGAGTCTGTGAATGAGAGAGTGTGTGTGAGTGTGTGTGAGAGTGTGTGAGTGTGTGGGTGTGAAAGTGTGTGAGAGTGTGTGTGTGTGAGAGTGTGTGAGTGTGTGTGAATGAGTGTGAGTGAGAGAGTGTGTGTGTGAGTGTATGTGACAGTGTGAGAGTGAGTGTTGTGAGTGTGTGTGAGTGTGAGTGTGTGTTGTGAGTGTGTGCGAGAGTGTGCGAGTGTGTGTGAGTGTGTGTGAGAGTGTGAGTGTGTGTGAATGAGTGTGTGTGAGAGTGTGTGAGAGTATTAGAGTGTGTGAGAGTGTGTGAATGAGTGTGAGTGAGATAGTGTGTGTGAGAGAGTGTGTGAGTGTGTGTGAGAGTGTGTGTGAGTGTGTGAGAGTGTGCGTAAGTGTGTGTGAGGGTGTGTGAGTGTGTGTGAATGTGTGTGAGAGTGTGTGAGAGTGTGTGAGTGTGTGTGAGAGTGTGTGAGTGTGTGAGAGTGTGTGAGTGTGTGTGAGAGTGTGTGAGTGTGTGAATGAGAGAGTCTGTGTGTGTGAGTGTGTGAGTGTGTGTGAGAGTGTTTGAGTGTGTTACTGTGTGTGAGTGTGTGTGAGAGTGTGTGTGTGTGAGTGTGTGTGAGAGTGTATGAGAGTGTGTGAGTATGTGTGAGTGTGTGTGAGAGTGTGTGAGTGTGTGTGAGTGTGTGAGTGTGTGAGTGCATGTGAGTGTGTGAGAGAGTGGGTGTGAGAGTCTGTGAATGAGAGAGTGTGTGTGAGTGTGTGTGAGAGTGTGTGAGTGTGTGGGTGTGAAAGTGTGTGAGAGAGTTTGTGTGTGAGAGTGTGTGAGTGTGTGTGAATGATTGTGAGTGAGAGAGTGTGTGTGTGAGAGTGTGTGAGTGTGTGTGAATGAGTGTGAGTGAGATAGTGTGTGTGAGAGAGAGTGTGAGTGTGTGTGAGAGTGTGTGTGAGTGTGTGAGAGTATGCGTAAGTGTGTGTGAGGGTGTGTGAGAGTGTGTGAGTGTGTGTGAATGTGTGTGAGAGTGTGTGAGAGTGTGTGAGTGTGTGTGAGAGTGTGTGAGTGTGTGAGAGTGTGTGAGTGTGTGTGAGAGTGTGTGAGTGTGTGAATGAGAGAGTCTGTGTGTGTGAGTGTGTGAGTGTGTGTGAGAGTGTGTGAGTGTGTTACTGTGTGTGAGTGTGTGTGAGAGTGTGTGTGTGTGAGTGTGTGTGAGAGTGTATGAGAGTGTGTGAGTATGTGTGAGTGTGTGTGAGAGTGTGTGAGTGTGTGTGAGTGTGTGAATGTGTGAGAGTGTGTGAGTGCATGTGAGTGTGTGAGAGAGTGGGTGTGAGAGTCTGTGAATGAGAGAGTGTGTGTGAGTGTGTGTGAGAGTGTGTGAGTGTGTGGGTGTGAAAGTGTGTGAGAGTGTATGTGTGTGTGAGAGTGTGTGAGTGTGTGTGAGTGAGAGAGTGTGTGTGTGAGTGTGTGTGAGAGTGTGTGAGTGAGTGTTGTGAGTGTGTGTGAGTGTGTGTGAGTGAGTGTTGTGAGTGTGTGTGAGTGTGAGTGTGTGTTGTGAGTGTGTGCGAGAGTGTGTGTGAGTGTGTGTGAGAGTGTGAGTGTGTGTGAATGAGTGTGTGTGAGAGTGTGTGAGATCGTGTGAGAGTGTGTGAGAGTGTGTGTGTGAGAGTGTGTGAGAGTGTGTGAGTATGTGGGTGTGAGTGTGTGAGAGTGTGTGAGTGTGTGGGTGTGAGAGTGTGTGAGTGTGTGTGAGTGTGTGTGAATGAGTGTGAGTGAGAGATTGTGTGAGAGTGTTAGAGTGTGTGAGAGTGTGTGAGATCGTGTGAGAGTGTGTGAGAGTGTGTGTGTGAGAGTGTGTGAGAGTGTGTGAGCGTGTGTAAGAGTGTGTGAGTGTGTGTGAGAGTGTGTGAGAGTGTGTGAGTGTGTGTGAGAGTGTGAGTGTGTGTGAGAGTGTGTGAGTGTGTGTGAGAGTGTCAGAGTGTGTGAGAGTGTGTGAGTGTGTGTGAGTGTGTGAGAGTGTGTGAGTGTGTGAGAGTGTGGGTGTGAGAGTGTGTGAGTGTGTGAATGAGTGTGAATGAGAGAGTGTGTGTGAGAGTGTGTGTGTGAGAGAGTGTGTGAGAGTGTGTGAGTGTGTGGGTGTGAGAGAGTGTGAGTGTGTATGAGAGTGTGTGAGTGTGTGTGAATGAGTGTGAGTGAGAGAGTGTGTGTGTGAGATTGTGTGAGTGTGTGTGAGAGTGTGTGAGTGTGTCTGAGAGTGTGAGAGTGTGTGAGTGTGTGTGAGTGTGTGTGAGTGTGTGAGAGTGTGTGTGAGAGTGTGTGAGTGTGTGTGAGTGTGTGTGTAAGTGTGTGAGTGTCTGTGTGAGAGTGTGTGAGAGTGTGAGTGTGTGAGTGTGTGTGAGAGTGTGTGAGTATGTGTGAGTGTGTGAGTGTGTGTGAGTTTGTGAGAGTGTGTGAGTGTGTGTGAGAGTGTTACAGTGTGTGAGAGTGTGCGAGTGTGTGTGAGAGTGTGTGAGTGTGTGGGTGTGAGAGTGTTTGAGTGTGTGTGAGAGTGTGTTAGAGTGTGTGAGAGTGTGTGAGTGTGTGTAAGAGTGAGAGTGTGTCTGAGAGTGTGTGAGTGTGTGTGAGAGTGTGTGAATGAGTGTGTGTGAATGAGTTTGAGTGAGTGAGTGTGTGTGAATGAGTGTGAGTGAGAGAGTGTGTGTGAGAGTGTTAGTGTGTGAGAGTGTGTGAGATCGTGTGAGAGTGTGTGAGAGTGTGTGAGTGTGTGTGAGAGTGTGTGAGAGTGTGTGAGAGTATGTGAGTGTGAATGAGTGTGTGTGAGAGTGTGTGAGAGTATTAGAGTGTGTGAGATCGTGTGAGAGTGTGTGAGAGTGTGTGTGTGAGAGTGTGTGAGCATGTGGGTGTGAGTGTGTGAGAGTGTGTGAGTGTGTGGGTGTGAGAGTGTGTGAGAGTGTGTGAGTGTGTGTGAGTGTGTGTGAATGAGTGTGAGTGAGAGAGTGTGTGAGAGTGTGTGAGAGTGTTAGAGTGTGTGAGAGTGTGTGAGATCGTGTGAGAGTGTGTGAGAGTGTGTGTGTGAGAGTGTGTGAGAGTGTGTGTGTGAGAGTGTGTGAGTGTGTGTGAGAGTGTGAGTGTGTGTGAGAGTGTGTGAGTGTGTGTGAGTGTGTGTGAGAGTGTGTGAGAGTGCGAGAGTGTGTGAGTATGTGGGTGTGAGAGTGTGTGAATGAGTGTGAATGAGAGAGTGTGTGTGAGAGTGTGTGAGTGTGTGTGAGTGTGTGTGAGAGTGTGTGAGAGTGCGAGAGTGTGTGAGTATGTGGGTGTGAGAGTGTGTGAATGAGTGTGAATGAGAGAGTGTGTGTGAGAGTGTGTGAGTATGTGGGTGTGAGAGTGTGTGAGTATGTGGGTGTGAGAGTGTGTGAGTGTCTGAAAGAGTGTGAATGAGAGAGTGTGTGTTAGAGTGTGTGAGTGTGTGTGAGTGTGTGAGAATGTGTGGGTGTGTGTGAGAGTGAGAGTGTGTGAGAGTGTGTGAGAGTGTGTGAGTGTGTGTGAGTGTGTGTGAGTGTGTGTGAGAGTGTGTGAGTGTGTGTGAATGAGTGTGATTGAGAGAGTGTGTGTAAGAGAGTGTGTGAGAGTGTTAGAGTGTGTGAGAGTGTGTGAGATCGTGAGAGAGTTTGAGAGTGTGTGAGAGTGTGTGAGTGTGTGTGAATGAGTGTGATTGAGAGAGTGTGTGTAAGAGAGTGTGTGAGAGTGTTAGAGTGTGTGAGAGTGTGTGAGATCGTGAGAGAGTTTGAGAGTGTGTGAGAGTGTGTGAGTGTGTGTGAGTGTGTGTGAGAGTGTGTGAGTGTATGTGAGAGTGTGTGTGAGAGTGTGTGTGAGTTTGTGAGAGCGTGTGTTTGTGAGTGTGTGAGAGTGTGTGAGTGTGTGAGAGCGTGTGTTTGTGAGTGTGTGAGAGTGTGTGAGTGTGTGTGAGAGTGTGTGAGAGTGTGTGAGTATGTGTGAGTGTGTGTGAGAGTGAGTGAGAGTGTGTGAGTATGTGTGAGTGTGTGTGAGAGTGAGTGAGAGTGTGAGTGTGTGAGAGTGTGTGTGAGAGTGTGTGAGTATGTGTGAGTGTGTGAGAGTGTGTGAGTGTGTGTGAGAGTGTTACAGTGTGTGAGAGTGTGCGAGTGTGTGTGAGAGTGTGTGAGTGTGTATGAGAGTGCGTGAGAGTGTGTGAGTGTGTGTGAGTGTGTGTGAGAGTGTGTGAGTGTGTGTGAGTGTGTGTGAGTGTGTGTGAGAGCGTGTGAGTGTGTGTGAGTGTGTGTGAGTGTGTGTGAGAGTGTGTGAGTGTGTGTGAGAGTGTGTGAGTGTGTGTGCATGAGCGTGAGTGAAAGTGTGTGCGTGAGAGTGTGTGAGTGTGTGTGAGAGTGTGTGAGTGTGTGTGAGTGTGTGTGAGAGTGTGAGTGTGTGTGAGAGTGTGAGTGTGTGTGAGAGTGTGTGAGTATGTGGGTGTCAGGGTGTGTGAATGAGAGAGTGTGTATGTGAGAGTGTGTGAGTGTGTGTGAGTGTGTGTGAGTGTGTGTGAGAGTGTGTGTGTGTGAATGAGTGTGAGTGAGAGAGTGTGTGTAAGAGAGTGTGTGAGAGTGTGTGAGTGTGTGTGAGTGTGTGAGTGTGTGTGCGAGTGTGAAAGTGTGTGAGTGTGTGAGTGTGTGTGAGTGTGTGTGAGAGTGTGAGTGTGTGTGAATGAGTGTGAGTGAGAGAGTGTGTGTGAGAGTGTGTGAGTGTGTGTGAGTGTGTGTGAGAGTGTGTGTGAGAGTGTGTGTGAGAGGGTGTGAGTGTGTGTGAGTGTGTGTGAGAGTGTGTGAGAGTGTGTGAGTGTGTGAGAGTGTGGGTGTGAGTGTGTGAGAGTCTGTGTGAGAGTGTGTGAGAGTGTGAGTGTGTGAGAGTGTGTGAGTGTGTGTGAGAGTGTGTGAGTGTGTGTGAGAGTGTGGGTGTGAGAGAGTGTGAGTGTGTATGAGAGTGTGTGAGTGTGTGTGTGAGTGTGTGTGAGAGTGTGTGTGTGCGTGAGTGTGTGTGTGAGACTGTGTGAGCGTATGTGAGTGTGTGTGAGAGTGTGAGTGTGTGTGAGAGTGTGTGAGTGTGTGAGTGTGTGTGAGTGTGTGTGAGAGTGTGTGTGAGTGTGTGTGAGAGTGTGTGAAAGTGTGTGAGTGTGTGTGAGTGTGTGAGTGTATGTGAGAGTGTGTGTGAGAGTGTGTGTGAGTGTGTGAGAGCGTGTGTTTGTGAGTGTGTGAGAGTGTGTAAGTGTGTGAGAGCGTGTGTTTGTGAGTGTGTGAGAGTGTGTGAGTGTGTGTGTGAGAGTGTGTGTGAGTGTGTGTGAGAGTGTGTGCGTGTGTGTGAGTGTGTGTGTGAGTGTGTGGGTGTGTGAGAGTGTGTTAGTGTGTGTGAATGAGCGTGAGTGAGAGAGTGTGTGTGAGAGCTTGTGTGTGAGAGTGTGTGTGAGTTTGTGAGAGTGTGTGTGAGAGTGTGTGAGTTTGTGAGAGTGTGTGTGAGTGTGTGAGAGTGTGTAATGTGTGTGAGTGTGTGTGAGAGTGTGTGAGTATGTGGGTGTGAGAGTGTGTAAGAGTGTGTGAATGAGTGTGAATGAGAGAGTGTGTGTGTGAGAGTGTGTGAGTGTGTGTGAGTGTGTGTGTGTGTGGGTGTGAGTGTGTGTGAGAGTGTGTGAGTGTGTGTGAGTGAGAGAGTGTGTGTTTGAGAGTGTGTGAGTGTGTGTGAGTGTGTGTGAGTCTGTGTGAGAGTGTGTGAGTCTGTGTGAGAGTGTGTGAGTGTGAGTGTGTGTGAGAGTGAGTGTGTTTGAGTGTGTGAGAGTGTGTGTGTGTGAGATTGTGTGAGAGTGTGTGTGTGTGAGATTGTGTGAGAGTGTGTGTGAGAGTGTGTGACTGTGTGTGAGAGGGTGAGTATGTGTTAGAGTGTGTGAGTGTGTGTGAGAGTGTGTGAGTGTGTGTGAGAGTGTGTGTGAGAATGTGTGAGAGTGTGTGAGTGTGTGTGAGAGTGTGTGTGTGCGTGAGTGTGTGTGTGAGACTGTGTGAGTGTGTGTGAGTGTGTGTGAGAGTGTGAGTGTGTGTGAGAGTGTGTGAGTGTGTGTGAGAGTGTGTGCGAGTGTGTGTGAGAGTGTGTGAATATGTGGGTGTGAGAGTGTGTGAGTATGTGGGTGTGAGTGTGTGAGAGTGTGTGAGTGTGTGGGTGTGAGAGTGTGTGAGAGTGTGTGAGTGTGTGTGTGTGTGAATGAGTGTGAGTGTGTGGGTGTGTGAGTGTGTGTGAATGAGTGAGTGAGAGAGTGTGAGTGAGAGTGTGTGAGTGTGTGTGAAAGTGTGTGAGTGTGTGTGAAAGTGTGTGAGTGTGTGTGAGAGTGTGAGTATGTGTGAGTGTGTGTGAGAGTGTCTGAGATTGTCTGAGTGTGTGTGAGAATGTGTGAGTATGTGTGAGAGCGTGTGAGTGTGTGTGAATGTGTGTGAGAGTGTGTGAATGTGTGTGAGTGTGTGTGAGAGTGTGTGAAGTGTGTGAGAGTGTGAGAGAGTACGAGAGTGTGTGAGTGTGTGTGAGAGTGTGTGAGTATGTGTGAGAGTGTGTGAGTGTGTGTGAGAGTGTTACAGTGTGTGAGAGTGTGAGAGAGTGTTAGAGTGTGTGAGAGTGTGTGAGAGTGTGTGAGTGTGTGTGAGTGTGTGAGAGTGTGTGAGTGTGTGTGAGAGTGTGTGAGAGTGTGTGAGTGTGTGTGTGAGTGTGTGAGTGTGTGTGAGAGTGTGTGAGAGTGTGTAAGTGTGTGAGTGTGTGTGAGTGTGTGAGAGTGTGTGAGTGTGTGTGAGAATGTGTGAGTGTGTGTGAGAGTGTGTGAGTGTGTGTGAGAGTGTGTGTGAGAGTGTATGAGTGTGTGTAAGAGTGTGTGAGTGTGTGCATGAGTGTGAGTGAGAGTGTGTGTGTGAGAGTGTGTGAGTGTGTGTGAGAGTGTGAGTGTGTGTGAGAGTGTGTGAGTGTGTGTGAGTGTGTGAGAGTGCGAGAGTGTGTGAGTATGTGGGTGTGAGAGTGTGTGAATGAGTGTGAATGAGAGAGTGTGTGTGAGAGTGTGTGAGTGTGTGTGAGTGTGTGTGAGAGTGTGTGAGAGTGCGAGAGTGTGTGAGTATGTGGGTGTGAGAGTGTGTGAATGAGAGAGTGTGTGTGAGAGTGTGTGAGTATGTGGGTGTGAGAGTGTGTGAGTATGTGGGTGTGAGAGTGTGTGAGTGTCTGAAAGAGTGTGAATGAGAGAGTGTGTGTTAGAGTGTGTGAGTGTGTGTGAGTGTGTGAGAATGTGTGGGTGTGTGTGAGAGTGAGAGTGTGTGAGAGTGTGTGAGTGTGTGTGAGTGTGTGTGAGTGTGTGTGAGAGTGTGTGAGTGTGTGTGAATGAGTGTGATTGAGAGAGTGTGTGTAAGAGAGTGTGTGAGAGTGTTAGAGTGTGTGAGAGTGTGTGAGATCGTGAGAGAGTTTGAGAGTGTGTGAGAGTGTGTGAGTGTGTGTGAGTGTGTGTGAGAGTGTGTGAGTGTATGTGAGAGTGTGTGTGAGAGTGTGTGTGAGTGCGTGAGAGCGTGTGTTTGTGAGTGTGTGAGAGTGTGTGAGTGTGTGAGAGCGTGTGTTTGTGAGTGTGTGAGAGTGTGTGAGTATGTGTGAGAGTGTGTGAGAGTGTGTGAGTATGTGTGAGTGTGTGTGAGAGTGAGTGAGAGTGTGTGAGTATGTGTGAGTGTGTGTGAGGGTGAGTGAGAGTGTGAGTGTGTGAGAGTGTGTGTGAGAGTGTGTGAGTATGTGTGAGTGTGTGAGAGTGTGTGAGTGGTTGTGAGAGTGTTACAGTGTGTGAGAGTGTGCGAGTGTGTGTGAGAGTGTGTGAGTGTGTATGAGAGTGCGTGAGAGTGTGTGAGTGTGTGTGAGAGTGTGTGAGTGTGTGTGAGTGTGTGTGAGAATGTGTGAGTGTGTGTGAGAGTGTGTGAGTGTGTGTGAGTGTGTGTGAGTGTGTGTGAGAGTGTGTGAGTGTGTGTGAGAGTGTGTGAGTGTGTGTGCATGAGTGTGAGTGAAAGTGTGTGCGTGAGAGTGTGTGAGTGTGTGTGAGAGTGTGTGAGTGTGTGTGAGTGTGTGTGAGAGTGTGAGTGTGTGTGAGAGTGTGAGTGTGTGTGAGAGTGTGTGAGTATGTGGGTGTCAGGGTGTGTGAATGAGAGAGTGTGTATGTGAGAGTGTGTGAGTGTGTGTGAGTGTGTGTGAGTGTGTGTGAGAGTGTGTGTGTGTGAATGAGTGTGAGTGAGAGAGTGTGTGTGAGAGTGTGTGAGATCGTGTGAGAGTGTGTGAGTGTGTGTGAGTGAGAGTGTGTGAGAGTGTGTGAGAGTGTGTGAGTGTGTGTGAGTGTGTGTGAGAGTGTGTGTGAGAGTGTGTGTGAGAGGGTGTGAGTGTGTGTGAGTGTGTGTGAGAGTGTGTGAGAGTGTGTGAGTGTGTGAGAGTGTGGGTGTGAGTGTGTGAGAGTCTGTGTGAGAGTGTGTGAGAGTGTGAGTGTGTGAGAGTGTGTGAGTGTGTGTGAGAGTGTGTGAGTGTGTGTGAGAGTGTGGGTGTGAGAGAGTGTGAGTGTGTGTGAATGAGTGTGAGTGAGAGAGTGTGTGTGTGAGAGTGTGTGAGTGTGTGTGAGTGTGAGTGTGTGTGAGTGTGAGAGAGTGTGTGAGAGTGTGTGAGTGTGTGTGAGTGTGTGTGTGAGTGTGTGAGAGTCTGTGTGAGAGTGTGTGAGAGTGTGAGTGTGTGTGCGAGTGTGAAAGTGTGTGAGTGTGTGAGTGTGTGTGAGTGTGTGTGAGAGTGTGAGTGTGTGTGAATGAGTGTGAGTGAGAGAGTGTGTGTGAGAGTGTGTGAGATCGTGTGAGAGTGTGTGAGTGTGTGTGAGTGAGAGTGTGTGAGAGTGTGTGAGAGTGTGTGAGTGTGTGTGAGTGTGTGTGAGAGTGTGTGTGAGAGTGTGTGTGAGAGGGTGTGAGTGTGTGTGAGTGTGTGTGAGAGTGTGTGAGAGTGTGTGAGTGTGTGAGAGTGTGGGTGTGAGTGTGTGAGAGTCTGTGTGAGAGTGTGTGAGAGTGTGAGTGTGTGAGAGTGTGTGAGTGTGTGTGAGAGTGTGTGAGTGTGTGTGAGAGTGTGGGTGTGAGAGAGTGTGAGTGTGTGTGAATGAGTGTGAGTGAGAGAGTGTGTGTGTGAGAGTGTGTGAGTGTGTGTGAGTGTGAGTGTGTGTGAGTGTGAGAGAGTGTGTGAGAGTGTGTGAGTGTGTGTGAGTGTGTGTGTGAGTGTGTGAGAGTCTGTGTGAGAGTGTGTGAGAGTGTGAGTGTGTGAGAGTGTGTGAGTGTGTGTGAGAGTGTGTGAGTATGTGTGAGTGTGTGTGAGAGTGTGTGAGAGTGTGAGTGTGTGAGAGTGTGTGAGTGTGTGTGAGAGTGTGTGAGTATGTGTGAGTGTGTGAGTGTGTGTGAGTGTGTGAGAGTGTGTGAGTGTGTGTGAGTGAGTGTGAGTGAGAGAGTGTGTGTGAGAGTGTGTGAGAGTGTTAGTGTGTGAGAGTGTGTGAGATCGTGTGAGAGTGTGTGAGTGTGTGTGAGAGTGTGTGAGAGTGCGTGAGAGTGTGTGAGTATGTGGGTGTGAGTGTGTGAGAGTGTGTGAGTGTGTGTGAGTGTGTGTGAGAGTGTGTGTGTGTGAATGAGTGTGAGTGAGAGAGTGTGTGAGTATGTGGGTGTGAGTGTGTGAGAGTGTGTGAGTGTGTGTGCGAGTGTGTGAGAGTGTGAGTGTGTGTGAATGAGTGTGTGTGAATGAGTGTGAGTGAGAGAGTGTGTGTGAGAGTGTGTGAGAGTGTGTGAGAGTGTTAGAGTGTGTGAGAGTGTGTGAGATCGTGTGAGAGTGTGTGAGAGTGTGTGAGAGTGTGTAAGTGTGTGTGAATGAGTGTGAGTGAGAGAGTGTGTGAGAGTGTGTGAGAATGTGTGAGATCGTGTGAGAGTGTGTGAGAATGTGTGTGTGAGAGTGTGTGAGCGTGTGTGAGTGTGTGTGAGTGTGTGTGAATGAGTGTGTGTGAATGAGTGTGAGTGAGAGAGTGTGTGTGAGAGTGTGTGAGAGTGTTAGAGTGTGTGAGAGTGTGTGAGATCGTGTGAGAGTGTGTGAGAGTGTGTGAGAGTGTGTAAGTGTGTGTGAATGAGTGTGAGTGAGAGAGTGTGTGAGAGTGTGTGAGAATGTGTGAGATCGTGTGAGAGTGTGTGAGAATGTGTGTGTGAGAGTGTGTGAGCGTGTGTGAGTGTGTGTGAGTGTGTGTGAGAGTGTGTGAGAGTGTGTGAGTGTGTGTGAGAGTGTGTGTGAGAGTGTGTGAGTGTGTGTGAGAGTGTGTGAGAGTGTGTGAGTGTGTGTGAGTGTGTGAGTGTGTGTGAGAGTGTGTGTGAGAGTGTGTGTGAGAGTGTGTGAGTGTGTGTGAGTGTGTGTGAGAGTGTGTGAGATTGTGTGAGTGTGTGAGAGTGTGGGTGTGAGAGTGTGTGAGTGTGTGAATGAGTGTGAATGAGAGAGTGTGTGTGAGAGTGTGTGTGTGAGAGAGTGTGTGAGTGTGTGTGAAAGTGTGTGAGTGTGTGTGAGAGTGTGTGTGAGAGTGTGTGAGAGTGTTAGAGTGTGTGAGAGTGTGTGAGATCGTGTGAGAGTGTGTGAGAGTGTGTGAGTGTGTGTGTGTGAGAGTGTGTGAGTATGTGGGTGTGAGTGTGTGAGTGTGTGTGAGTGTGTGTGAATGAGTGTGAGTGAGAGAGTGTGTGAGTGTGTGTGAGAGTGTGTGAGATTGTGTGAGCCTGTGTGAGAGTGTGAGAGTGTGTGAGAGTGTGTGAGTGTGTGTGAGTGTGTGAGTGTGTGTGATAGTGTGTGAGAGTGTGTGTGAGTGTGTGTGATAGTGTGTGAGAGTGTGTGTGTGAGTGTGTGTGAGAGTGTGTGAGTGAGTGTGTGAGTGTGTGTGAGAGTGTTAGAGTGTGTGAGTGTGTGAGAGTGTGTAAGTGTGTGTGAGTGTGCATGAATAATTGTGAGTGAGAGTGTGTGAGTGTGCGTGTGAGAGTGTGTGAGTGTGTGTGAATGAGTGCGAGTGAGTGTGTGAGTGTGTGTGAGAGTGTGTGAGTGTGTGTGAGTGAGAGTGTGTGTGAGAGTGTGTGAGTGTGTGTGAGAGTGTGTGAGTGTGTGTGAGAGTATGTGAGAGTGTGTGAGTGTGTGAGTGTGTGTGAGAGTGTGTGAGTGTGTGAGAGTGTGTGAGAGTGTGTGAGTGTGCGTGAATGAGTGTGAGTGAGAGAGTGTGTGTGTGAGAGTGTGTGAGTGTGTGTGAATGAGTGTGAGTGAGATAGTGTGTGTGAGAGAGTGTGTGAGTGTGTGTGAGAGTGTGTGTGAGTGTGTGAGAGTGTGCGTAAGTGTGTGTGAGAGTGTGTGAGAGTGTGTGAGTGTGTGTGAATGTGTGTGAGAGTGTGTGAGAGTGTGTGAGTGTGTGTGAGAGTGTGTGAGTGTATGAGAGTGTGTGAGTGTGTGAATGAGAGAGTCTGTGTGTGTGAGTGTGTGTGAGAGTGTGTGAGTATGTGTGAGTGTGTGAGAGTGTGTGAGTGTGTGAGTGTGTGAGAGTGTGTGAGTGCATGTGAGTGTGTGAGAGTGGGTGTGAGAGTCTGTGAATGAGAGAGTGTGTGTGAGTGTGTGTGAGAGTGTGTGAGTGTGTGGGTGTGAAAGTGTGTGAGAGTGTGTGTGTGTGAGAGTGTGTGAGTGTGTGGGTGTGAAAGTGTGTGAGAGTGTGTGTGTGTGAGAGTGTGTCAATGAGTGTGAGTGAGAGAGTGTGTGTGTGAGTGTGTGTGAGAGTGTGTGAGTGAGTGTTGTGAGTGTGTGTGAGTGTGAGTGTGTGTTGTGAGTGTGTGCGAGAGTGTGTGAGTGTCTGTGAGTGTGTGTGAGAGTGTGAGTGTGTGTGAATGAGTGTGTGTGAGAGTGTGTGAGAGTGTGAATGAGAGTGTGTGAGTGTGTGTGAGTGTGTGTGAGAGTGTGTGAGTGTGTGTGAGACTGTGTGAGTGTGTGAGTGTGTGTGAGTGTTTCTGAGAGTGTGTGAGTGTGTGTGAGAGTGTGTGAGAGTGAGAGTATGTGGGTGTGAGAGTGTGTGAATGAATGTGAATGAGAGTGTGTGAGTGTGTGTGAGAGTGTGTGAGTGTGTTTGAGAGTGTGTGAGAGTGTGTGAGTGTGTGTGAGAGTGTGTGAGTGTGTGAGTGTGTGTGAGAGTGTGTGAGTGTGTGAGAGTGTGTGAGAGTGTGTGAGTGTGTGTGAATGAGTGTGAGTGAGAGAGTGTGTGTGTGAGAGTGTGTGAGTGTGTGTGAATGAGTGTGAGTGAGATAGTGTGTGTGAGAGAGTGTGTGAGTGTGTGTGAGAGTGTGTGTGAGTGTGTGAGAGTGTGCGTAAGTGTGTGTGAGGGTGTGTGAGTGTGTGTGAATGTGTGTGAGAGTGTGTGAGAGTGTGTGAGTGTGTGTGAGAGTGTGTGAGTGTGTGAGAGTGTGTGAGTGTGTGTGAGAGTGTGTGAGTGTGTGAATGAGAGAGTCTGTGTGTGTGAGTGTGTGAGTGTGTGTGAGAGTGTGTGAGTGTGTTACTGTGTGTGAGTGTGTGTGAGAGTGTGTGTGTGTGAGTGTGTGTGAGAGTGTGTGAGTGTGTGTGAGTGTGTGAGTGTGTGAGAGTGTGTGAGTGCATGTGAGTGTGTGAGAGAGTGGGTGTGAGAGTCTGTGAATGAGAGAGTGTGTGTGAGTGTGTGTGAGAGTGTGTGAGTGTGTGGGTGTGAAAGTGTGTGAGAGAGTTTGTGTGTGAGAGTGTGTGAGTGTGTGTGAATGAGTGTGAGTGAGAGAGTGTGTGTGTGAGAGTGTGTGAGTGTGTGTGAATGAGTGTGAGTGAGATAGTGTGTGTGAGAGAGAGTGTGAGTGTGTGTGAGAGTGTGTGTGAGTGTGTGAGAGTATGCGTAAGTGTGTGTGAGGGTGTGTGAGAGTGTGTGAGTGTGTGTGAATGTGTGTGAGAGTGTGTGAGAGTGTGTGAGTGTGTGTGAGAGTGTGTGAGTGTGTGAGAGTGTGTGAGTGTGTGTGAGAGTGTGTGAGTGTGTGAATGAGAGAGTCTGTGTGTGTGAGTGTGTGAGTGTGTGTGAGAGTGTGTGAGTGTGTTACTGTGTGTGAGTGTGTGTGAAAGTGTGTGTGTGTGAGTGTGTGTGAGAGTGTATGAGAGTGTGTGAGTATGTGTGAGTGTGTGTGAGAGTGTGTGAGTGTGTGTGAGTGTGTGAATGTGTGAGAGTGTGTGAGTGCATGTGAGTGTGTGAGAGAGTGGGTGTGAGAGTCTGTGAATGAGAGAGTGTGTGTGAGTGTGTGTGAGAGTGTGTGAGTGTGTGGGTGTGAAAGTGTGTGAGAGTGTATGTGTGTGTGAGAGTGTGTGAGTGTGTGTGAGTGAGAGAGTGTGTGTGTGAGTGTGTGTGAGAGTGTGTGAGTGAGTGTTGTGAGTGTGTGTGAGTGTGTGTGAGAGTGTGTGAGTGAGTGTTGTGAGTGTGTGTGAGTGTGAGTGTGTGTTGTGAGTGTGTGCGAGAGTGTGTGTGAGTGTGTGTGAGAGTGTGAGTGTGTGTGAATGAGTGTGTGTGAGAGTGTGTGAGAGTGTGTGAGATCGTGTGAGAGTGTGTGAGAGTGTGTGTGTGAGAGTGTGTGAGTATGTGGGTGTGAGTGTGTGAGAGTGTGTGAGTGTGTGGGTGTGAGAGTGTGTGAGTGTGTGTGAATGAGTGTGAGTGAGAGAGTGTGTGAGAGTGTTAGAGTGTGTGAGAGTGTGTGAGATCGTGTGAGAGTGTGTGAGAGTGTGTGTGTGAGAGTGTGTGAGAGTGTGTGTGTGAGAGTGTGTGAGCGTGTGTAAGAGTGTGTGAGTGTGTGTGAGAGTGTGTGAGAGTGTGTGAGTGTGTGTGAGAGTGTGAGTGTGTGTGAGAGTGTGTGAGTGTGTGAGAGTGTGGGTGTGAGTGTGTGAGAGTCTGTGTGAGAGTGTGAGTGTGTGAGAGTGTGTGAGTGTGTGTGAGAGTGTGTGAGTGTGTGTGAGAGTGTGGGTGTGAGAGAGTGTGAGTGTGTATGAGAGTGTGTGAGTGTGTGTGAATGAGTGTGAGTGAGAGAGTGTGTGTGTGAGAGTGTGTGAGTGTGTGTGAGTGTGAGTGTGTGTGAGTGTGAGAGAGTGTGTGAGAGTGTGTGAGTGTGTGTGAGTGTGTGTGTGAGTGTGTGAGAGTCTGTGTGAGAGTGTGTGAGAGTGTGAGTGTGTGAGAGTGTGTGAGTGTGTGTGAGAGTGTGTGAGTATGTGTGAGTGTGTGTGAGAGCGTGTGAGAGTGTGAGTGTGTGAGAGTGTGTGAGTGTGTGTGAGAGTGTGTGAGTATGTGTGAGTGTGTGAGTGTGTGTGAGTGTGTGAGAGTGTGTGAGTGTGTGTGAGTGAGTGTGAGTGAGAGAGTGTGTGTGAGAGTGTGTGAGAGTGTTAGTGTGTGAGAGTGTGTGAGATCGTGTGAGAGTGTGTGAGTGTGTGTGAGAGTGTGTGAGAGTGCGTGAGAGTGTGTGAGTATGTGGGTGTGAGTGTGTGAGAGTGTGTGAGTGTGTGTGAGTGTGTGTGAGAGTGTGTGTGTGTGAATGAGTGTGAGTGAGAGAGTGTGTGAGTATGTGGGTGTGAGTGTGTGAGAGTGTGTGAGTGTGTGTGAGTGTGTGAGTGTGTGTGCGAGTGTGAAAGTGTGTGAGTGTGTGTGAGAGTGTGTGAGAGTGTGAGTGTGTGTGAATGAGTGTGTGTGAGAGTGTGTGTGAGTGTGTGTGAGAGTGTGAGTGTGTGTGAATGAGTGTGTGTGAGAGTGTGTGAGAGTGTGTGAGATCGTGTGAGAGTGTGTGAGAGTGTGTGTGTGAGAGTGTGTGAGAGTGTGTGAGTATGTGGGTGTGAGTGTGTGAGAGTGTGTGAGTGTGTGGGTGTGAGAGTGTGTGAGTGTGTGTGAGTTTGTGTGAATGAGTGTGAGTGAGAGAGTGTGTGAGAGTGTTAGAGTGTGTGAGAGTGTGTGAGATCGTGTGAGAGTGTGTGAGAGTGTGTGTGTGAGAGTGTGTGAGAGTGTGTGTGTGAGAGTGTGTGAGCGTGTGTAAGAGTGTGTGAGTGTGTGTGAGAGTGTGTGAGAGTGTGTGAGTGTGTGTGAGAGTGTGAGTGTGTGTGAGAGTGTGTGAGTGTGTGTGAGAGTGTCAGAGTGTGTGAGAGTGTGTGAGTGTGTGTGAGTGTGTGAGAGTGTGTGAGAGTGTGTGAGTGTGTGAGAGTGTGGGTGTGAGAGTGTGTGAGTGTGTGAATGAGTGTGAATGAGAGAGTGTGTGTGAGAGTGTGTGTGTGAGAGAGTGTGTGAGAGTGTGTGAGTGTGTGGGTGTGAGAGAGTGTGAGTGTGTATGAGAGTGTGTGAGTGTGTGTGAATGAGTGTGAGTGAGAGAGTGTGTGTGTGAGATTGTGTGAGTGTGTGTGAGAGTGTGTGAGTGTGTCTGAGAGTGTGAGAGTGTGTGAGTGTGTGTGAGTGTGTGTGAGTGTGTGAGAGTGTGTGTGAGAGTGTGTGAGAGTGTGTGAGTGTGTGTGAGTGTGTGTGTAAGTGTGTGAGAGTCTGTGTGAGAGTGTGTGAGAGTGTGAGTGTGTGAGTGTGTGTGAGAGTGTGTGAGTATGTGTGAGTGTGTGAGTGTGTGTGAGTTTGTGAGAGTGTGTGAGTGTGTGTGAGAGTGTTACAGTGTGTGAGAGTGTGCGAGTGTGTGTGAGAGTGTGTGAGTGTGTGGGTGTGAGAGTGTTTGAGTGTGTGTGAGAGTGTGTTAGAGTGTGTGAGAGTGTGTGAGTGTGTGTAAGAGTGAGAGTGTGTGTGAGAGTGTGTGAGTGTGTGTGAGAGTGTGTGAATGAGTGTGTGT
Organism: Stegodyphus dumicola; assembly: GCF_044657685.1. Lineage (NCBI taxonomy): Eukaryota > Metazoa > Arthropoda > Arachnida > Araneae > Eresidae > Stegodyphus > Stegodyphus dumicola. The sequence goes on from NC_140781.1 coordinate 202,874,361, forward strand.
GAATGAGTTTGAGTGAGTGAGTGTGTGTGAATGAGTGTGAGTGAGAGAGTGTGTGTGAGAGTGTTAGTGTGTGAGAGTGTGTGAGATCGTGTGAGAGTGTGTGAGAGTGTGTGAGTGTGTGTGAGAGTGTGTGAGAGTGTGTGAGAGTATGTGAGTGTGAATGAGTGTGTGTGAGAGTGTGTGAGAGTATTAGTGTGTGTGAGAGTGTGTGAGAGTGTGTGAGCATGTGGGTGTGAGTGTGTGAGAGTGTGTGAGTGTGTGGGTGTGAGAGTGTGTGAGAGTGTGTGAGTGTGTGTGAGTGTGTGTGAATGAGTGTGAGTGAGAGAGTGTGTGAGAGTGTTAGAGTGTGTGAGAGTGTGTGAGATCGTGTGAGAGTGTGTGAGAGTGTGTGTGTGAGAGTGTGTGAGAGTGTGTGTGTGAGAGTGTGTGAGCGTGTGTAAGAGTGTGTGAGTGTGTGTGAGAGTGTGTGAGAGTGTGTGAGTGTGTGTGAGAGTGTGAGTGTGTGTGAGAGTGTGTGAGTGTGTGTGAGAGTGTCAGAGTGTGTGAGAGTGTGTGAGTGTGTGTGAGTGTGTGAGAGTGTGTGAGAGTGTGTGAGAGTGTGTGAGTGTGTGAGAGTGTGGGTGTGAGAGTGTGTGAGTGTGTGAATGAGTGTGAATGAGAGAGTGTGTGTGAGAGTGTGTGTGTGAGAGAGTGTGTGAGTGTGTGTGAGAGTGTGTGAGTGTGTGGGTGTGAGAG
>NC_140781.1:202882595-202887595 GCF_044657685.1 Stegodyphus dumicola
GAGTGTGAATGAGTGTGTGTGAGAGTGTGTGAGAGTATTAGAGTGTGTGAGATCGTGTGAGAGTGTGTGAGAGTGTGTGTGTGAGAGTGTGTGAGCATGTGGGTGTGAGTGTGTGAGAGTGTGTGAGTGTGTGGGTGTGAGAGTGTGTGAGAGTGTGTGAGTGTGTGTGAGTGTGTGTGAATGAGTGTGAGTGAGAGAGTGTGTGAGAGTGTGTGAGAGTGTTAGAGTGTGTGAGAGTGTGTGAGATCGTGTGAGAGTGTGTGAGAGTGTGTGTGTGAGAGTGTGTGAGAGTGTGTGTGTGAGAGTGTGTGAGCGTGTGTAAGAGTGTGTGAGTGTGTGTGAGAGTGTGTGAGAGTGTGTGAGTGTGTGTGAGAGTGTGAGTGTGTGTGAGAGTGTGTGAGTGTGTGTGAGAGTGTCAGAGTGTGTGAGAGTGTGTGAGTGTGTGTGAGTTTGTGAGAGTGTGTGAGAGTGTGTGAGTGTGTGAGAGTGTGGGTGTGAGAGTGTGTGAGTGTGTGAATGAGTGTGAATGAGAGAGTGTGTGTGAGAGTGTGTGTGTGTGAGAGTGTGTGAGTGTGTGTGAGAGTGTGTGAGTGTGTGTGAGAGTGTGTGAGTGTGTGGGTGTGAGAGAGTGTGAGTGTGTATGAGAGTGTGTGAGTGTGTGTGAATGAGTGTGAGTGAGAGAGTGTGTGTGTGAGATTGTGTGAGTGTGTGTGAGAGTGTGTGAGTGTGTCTGAGAGTGTGAGAGTGTGTGAGTGTGTGTGAGTGTGTGTGAGTGTGTGAGAGTGTGTGTGAGAGTGTGTGAGAGTGTGTGAGTGTGTGTGAGTGCGGTGTAAGTGTGTGAGAGTCTGTGTGAGAGTGTGTGAGAGTGTGAGTGTGTGAGTGTGTGTGAGAGTGTGTGAGTATGTGTGAGTGTGTGTGAGTTTGTGAGAGTGTGTGAGTGTGGGTGAGAGTGTTACAGTGTGTGAGAGTGTGCGAGTGTGTGTGAGAGTGTGTGAGTGTGTGGGTGTGAGAGTGTTTGAGAGTGTGTGAGAGTGTGTTAGAGTGTGTGAGAGTGTGTGAGTGTGTGTAAGAGTGAGAGTGTGTGTGAGAGTGTGTGAGTGTGTGTGAGAGTGTGTGAATGAGTGTGTGTGAATGAGTTTGAGTGAGTGAGTGTGTGTGAATGAGTGTGAGTGAGAGAGTGTGTGTGAGAGTGTGTGAGAGTGTTAGTGTGTGAGAGTGTGTGAGATCGTGTGAGAGTGTGTGAGAGTGTGTGAGTGTGTGTGAGAGTGTGTGAGAGTGTGTGAGAGTATGTGAGTGTGTGTGAGAGTGTGAGAGTGTGTGAGTGTGTTACTGTGTGAGAGTGTGTGAGTATGTGTGAGTGTGTGTGTGAGTGTGTGAGTGTGTGTGAGTGTGTGAGTGTGTGAGAGTGTGTGAGTGCATGTGAGTGTGTGAGAGAGTGGGTGTGAGAGTCTGTGAATGAGAGAGTGTGTGTGAGTGTGTGTGAGAGTGTGTGAGTGTGTGGGTGTGAAAGTGTGTGAGAGTGTGTGTGTGAGAGTGTGTGAGTGTGTGTGAATGAGTGTGAGTGAGAGAGTGTGTGTGTGAGTGTATGTGACAGTGTGAGAGTGAGTGTTGTGAGTGTGTGTGAGTGTGAGTGTGTGTTGTGAGTGTGTGCCAGAGTGCATCGAGTGTGTGTGATTGTGTGTGAGAGTGTGAGTGTGTGTGAATGAGTGTGTGTGAGAGTGTGTGAGAGTATTAGAGTGTGTGAGAGTGTGTGAGATCGTGTGAGAGTGTGTGAGAGTGTGTGAGTATGTGGGTGTGAGTGTGTGAGAGTGTGTGAGTGTGTGGGTGTGAGAGTGTGTGAGTGTGTGTGAATGAGTGTGAGTGAGAGAGTGTGGGAGAGTGTGTGAGAGTGTTAGAGTGTGTGAGAGTGTGTGAGATCGTGTGAGAGTGTGTGTGTGAGAGTGTGTGAGAGTGTGTGTGTGAGAGTGTGTGAGCGTGTGTAAGAGTGTGTGAGTGTGTGTGAGAGTGTGTGAGAGTGTGTGAGTGTGTGTGAGAGTGTGAGTGTGTGTGAGAGTGTGTGAGAGTGTGTGAGTGTGTGTGAGAGTGTGAGAGTGTGTGAGAGTGTGTGAGTGTGTGTGAGTGTGTGAGTGTGTGTGAGAGTGTGTGTGAGAGTGTGTGAGTGTGTGTGAGTGTGTGTGAGAGTGTGTGAGAGTGTGTGAGTGTGTGAGAGTGTGGGTGTGAGAGTGTGTGAGTGTGTGAATGAGTGTGAATGAGAGAGTGTGTGTGAGAGTGTGTGTGTGAGAGAGTGTGTGAGTGTGTGTGAGAGTGTGTGAGTGTGTGTGAGAGTGTGTGAGTGTGTGGGTGTGAGAGAGTGTGAGTGTTTATGAGAGTGTGTGAGTGTGTGTGAATGAGTGTGAGTGAGAGAGTGTGTGTGTGAGAGTGTGTGAGTGTGTGTGAGAGTGTGTGAGTGTGTCTGAGAGTGTGAGAGTGTGTGAGTGTGTGTGAGTGTGAGTGTGTGTGAGTGTGTGAGAGTGTGTGTGAGAGTGTGTGAGAGTGTGTGAGTGTGTGTGAGTGTGTGTGTAAGTGTGTGAGAGTCTGTGTGAGAGTGTGTGAGAGTGTGAGTGTGTGAGAGTGTGTGAGTGTGTGTGAGAGTGTGTGAGAGTGTGTGATGATGTGTGAGTGTGTGTGACAGTGTGTGAGAGTGTGAGTGTGTGAGTGTGTGTGAGTGTGTGTGAGAGTGTGTGAGTATGTGTGAGTGTGTGAGTGTGTGAGTGTGTGTGAGTGTGTGAGAGTGTGTGAGTGTGTGTGAGAGTGTTACAGTGTGTGAGAGTGTGCGAGTGTGTGTGAGAGTGTGTGAGTGTGTGGGTGTGAGAGTGTGTGAGTGTCTGTGAGAGTGTGTTAGAGTGTGTGAGAGTGTGTGAGTGTGTGTAAGAGTGAGAGTGTGTGTGAGAGTGTGTGAGAGTGTGTGAGTGTGTGTGAGAGTGTGTGAGTGTGTGAGAGTGTGTGAGTGTGTGTGAGAGTGTGTGAGTGTGTGAATGAGAGAGTCTGTGTGTATGAGTGTGTGAGTGTGTGTGAGAGTGTGTGAGTATGTGTGAGAGTGTGTGAGAGTATGTGAGTGTGTGTGAGAGTGTGTGAGTGTGTTACTGTGTGTGAGTGTGTGTGAGAGTGTGTGTGTGTGAGTGTGTGTGAGAGTGTATGAGAGTGTGTGAGTGTGTGTGAGTGTGTGTGAGACTGTGTGAGTGTGTGTGAGTGTGTGAGTGTGTGAGAGTGTGTGAGTGCATGTGAGTGTGTGAGAGAGTGGGTGTGAGAATCTGTGAATGAGAGAGTGTGTGTGAGTGTGTGTGAGTGTGTGGGTGTGAAAGTGTGTGAGAGTGTATGTGTGTGTGAGAGTGTGTGAGTGTGTGTGAGTGAGAGAGTGTGTGTGTGAGTGTGTGTGAGAGTGTGTGAGTGAGTGTTGTGAGTGTGTGTGAGTGTGTGTGAGAGTGTGTGAGTGAGTGTTGTGAGTGTGTGTGAGTGTGAGTGTGTGTTGTGAGTGTGTGCGAGAGTGTGTGTGAGTGTGTGTGAGAGTGTGAGTGTGTGTGAATGAGTGTGTGTGAGAGTGTGTGAGAGTGTGTGAGATCGTGTGAGAGTGTGTGAGAGTGTGTGTGTGAGAGTGTGTGAGTATGTGGGTGTGAGTGTGTGAGAGTGTGTGAGTGTGTGGGTGTGAGAGTGTGTGAGTGTGTGTGAATGAGTGTGAGTGAGAGAGTGTGTGAGAGTGTTAGAGTGTGTGAGAGTGTGTGAGATCGTGTGAGAGTGTGTGAGAGTGTGTGTGTGAGAGTGTGTGAGAGTGTGTGTGTGAGAGTGTGTGAGCGTGTGTAAGAGTGTGTGAGTGTGTGTGAGAGTGTGTGAGAGTGTGTGAGTGTGTGTGAGAGTGTGAGTGTGTGTGAGAGTGTGTGAGTGTGTGAGAGTGTGGGTGTGAGTGTGTGAGAGTCTGTGTGAGAGTGTGTGAGAGTGTGAGTGTGTGAGAGTGTGTGAGTGTGTGTGAGAGTGTGTGAGTGTGTGTGAGAGTGTGGGTGTGAGAGAGTGTGAGTGTGTATGAGAGTGTGTGAGTGTGTGTGAATGAGTGTGAGTGAGAGAGTGTGTGTGTGAGAGTGTGTGAGGGTGTGTGAGTGTGAGTGTGTGTGAGTGTGAGAGAGTGTGTGAGAGTGTGTGAGTGTGTGTGAGTGTGTGTGTGAGTGTGTGAGAGTCTGTGTGAGAGTGTGTGAGAGTGTGAGTGTGTGAGAGTGTGTGAGTGTGTGTGAGAGTGTGTGAGTATGTGTGAGTGTGTGTGAGAGCGTGTGAGAGTGTGAGTGTGTGAGAGTGTGTGAGTGTGTGTGAGAGTGTGTGAGTATGTGTGAGTGTGTGAGTGTGTGTGAGTGTGTGAGAGTGTGTGAGTGTGTGTGAGTGAGTGTGAGTGAGAGAGTGTGTGTGAGAGTGTGTGAGAGTGTTAGTGTGTGAGAGTGTGTGAGATCGTGTGAGAGTGTGTGAGTGTGTGTGAGAGTGTGTGAGAGTGCGTGAGAGTGTGTGAGTATGTGGGTGTGAGTGTGTGAGAGTGTGTGAGTGTGTGTGAGAGTGTGTGTGTGTGAATGAGTGTGAGTGAGAGAGTGTGTGAGTATGTGGGTGTGAGTGTGTGAGAGTGTGTGAGTGTGTGTGAGTGTGTGAGTGTGTGTGCGAGTGTGAAAGTGTGTGAGTGTGTGTGAGAGTGTGTGAGAGTGTGAGTGTGTGTGAATGAGTGTGTGTGAGAGTGTGTGTGAGTGTGTGTGAGAGTGTGAGTGTGTGTGAATGAGTGTGTGTGAGAGTGTGTGAGATCGTGTGAGAGTGTGTGAGAGTGTGTGTGTGAGAGTGTGTGAGAGTGTGTGAGTATGTGGGTGTGAGTGTGTGAGAGTGTGTGAGTGTGTGGGTGTGAGAGTGTGTGAGTGCGTGTGAGTTTGTGTGAATGAGTGTGAGTGAGAGAGTGTGTGAGAGTGTTAGAGTGTGTGAGAGTGTGTGAGATCGTGTGAGAG
>NC_140781.1:202895095-202920095 GCF_044657685.1 Stegodyphus dumicola
GTGTGGGTGTGAAAGTGTGTGAGAGAGTTTGTGTGTGAGAGTGTGTGAGTGTGTGTGAATGATTGTGAGTGAGAGAGTGTGTGTGTGAGAGTGTGTGAGTGTGTGTGAATGAGTGTGAGTGAGATAGTGTGTGTGAGAGAGAGTGTGAGTGTGTGTGAGAGTGTGTGTGAGTGTGTGAGAGTATGCGTAAGTGTGTGTGAGGGTGTGTGAGAGTGTGTGAGTGTGTGTGAATGTGTGTGAGAGTGTGTGAGAGTGTGTGAGTGTGTGTGAGAGTGTGTGAGTGTGTGAGAGTGTGTGAGTGTGTGTGAGTGTGTGAATGAGAGAGTCTGTGTGTGTGAGTGTGTGAGTGTGTGTGAGAGTGTGTGAGTGTGTTACTGTGTGTGAGTGTGTGTGAGAGTGTGTGTGTGAGTGTGTGTGAGAGTGTATGAGAGTGTGTGAGTATGTGTGAGTGTGTGTGAGAGTGTGTGAGTGTGTGTGAGTGTGTGAATGTGTGAGAGTGTGTGAGTGCATGTGAGTGTGTGAGAGAGTGGGTGTGAGAGTCTGTGAATGAGAGAGTGTGTGTGAGAGTGTGTGAGTGTGTGGGTGTGAAAGTGTGTGAGAGTGTATGTGTGTGTGAGAGTGTGTGAGTGTGTGTGAGTGAGAGAGTGTGTGTGTGAGTGTGTGTGAGAGTGTGTGAGTGAGTGTTGTGAGTGTGTGTGAGTGTGTGTGAGTGAGTGTTGTGAGTGTGTGTGAGTGTGAGTGTGTGTTGTGAGTGTGTGCGAGAGTGTGTGTGAGTGTGTGTGAGAGTGTGAGTGTGTGTGAATGAGTGTGTGTGAGAGTGTGTGAGATCGTGAGAGAGTGTGTGAGAGTGTGTGTGTGAGAGTGTGTGAGAGTGTGTGAGTATGTGGGTGTGAGTGTGTGAGAGTGTGTGAGTGTGTGGGTGTGAGAGTGTGTGAGTGTGTGTGAGTGTGTGTGAATGAGTGTGAGTGAGAGATTGTGTGAGAGTGTTAGAGTGTGTGAGAGTGTGTGAGATCGTGTGAGAGTGTGTGAGAGTGTGTGTGTGAGAGTGTGTGAGAGTGTGTGAGCGTGTGTAAGAGTGTGTGAGTGTGTGTGAGAGTGTGTGAGAGTGTGTGAGTGTGTGTGAGAGTGTGAGTGTGTGTGAGAGTGTGTGAGTGTGTGTGAGAGTGTCAGAGTGTGTGAGAGTGTGTGAGTGTGTGTGAGTGTGTGAGAGTGTGTGAGTGTGTGAGAGTGTGGGTGTGAGAGTGTGTGAGTGTGTGAATGAGTGTGAATGAGAGAGTGTGTGTGAGAGTGTGTGTGTGAGAGAGTGTGTGAGAGTGTGTGAGTGTGTGGGTGTGAGAGAGTGTGAGTGTGTATGAGAGTGTGTGAGTGTGTGTGAATGAGTGTGAGTGAGAGAGTGTGTGTGTGAGATTGTGTGAGTGTGTGTGAGAGTGTGTGAGTGTGTCTGAGAGTGTGAGAGTGTGTGAGTGTGTGTGAGTGTGTGTGAGTGTGTGAGAGTGTGTGTGAGAGTGTGTGAGTGTGTGTGAGTGTGTGTGTAAGTGTGTGAGTGTCTGTGTGAGAGTGTGTGAGAGTGTGAGTGTGTGAGTGTGTGTGAGAGTGTGTGAGTATGTGTGAGTGTGTGAGTGTGTGTGAGTTTGTGAGAGTGTGTGAGTGTGTGTGAGAGTGTTACAGTGTGTGAGAGTGTGCGAGTGTGTGTGAGAGTGTGTGAGTGTGTGGGTGTGAGAGTGTTTGAGTGTGTGTGAGAGTGTGTTAGAGTGTGTGAGAGTGTGTGAGTGTGTGTAAGAGTGAGAGAGTGTCTGAGAGTGTGTGAGTGTGTGTGAGAGTGTGTGAATGAGTGTGTGTGAATGAGTTTGAGTGAGTGAGTGTGTGTGAATGAGTGTGAGTGAGAGAGTGTGTGTGAGAGTGTTAGTGTGTGAGAGTGTGTGAGATCGTGTGAGAGTGTGTGAGAGTGTGTGAGTGTGTGTGAGAGTGTGTGAGAGTGTGTGAGAGTATGTGAGTGTGAATGAGTGTGTGTGAGAGTGTGTGAGAGTATTAGAGTGTGTGAGATCGTGTGAGAGTGTGTGAGAGTGTGTGTGTGAGAGTGTGTGAGCATGTGGGTGTGAGTGTGTGAGAGTGTGTGAGTGTGTGGGTGTGAGAGTGTGTGAGAGTGTGTGAGTGTGTGTGAGTGTGTGTGAATGAGTGTGAGTGAGAGAGTGTGTGAGAGTGTGTGAGAGTGTTAGAGTGTGTGAGAGTGTGTGAGATCGTGTGAGAGTGTGTGAGAGTGTGTGTGTGAGAGTGTGTGAGAGTGTGTGTGTGAGAGTGTGTGAGCGTGTGTAAGAGTGTGTGAGTGTGTGTGAGAGTGTGTGAGAGTGTGTGAGTGTGTGTGAGAGTGTGAGTGTGTGTGAGAGTGTGTGAGTGTGTGTGAGAGTGTCAGAGTGTGTGAGAGTGTGTGAGTGTGTGTGAGTTTGTGAGAGTGTGTGAGAGTGTGTGAGTGTGTGAGAGTGTGGGTGTGAGAGTGTGTGAGTGTGTGAATGAGTGTGAATGAGAGAGTGTGTGTGAGAGTGTGTGTGTGTGAGAGTGTGTGAGTGTGTGTGAGAGTGTGTGAGTGTGTGTGAGAGTGTGTGAGTGTGTGGGTGTGAGAGAGTGTGAGTGTGTATGAGAGTGTGTGAGTGTGTGTGAATGAGTGTGAGTGAGAGAGTGTGTGTGTGAGATTGTGTGAGTGTGTGTGAGAGTGTGTGAGTGTGTCTGAGAGTGTGAGAGTGTGTGAGTGTGTGTGAGTGTGTGAGAGTGTGTGTGAGAGTGTGTGAGAGTGTGTGAGTGTGTGTGAGTGCGGTGTAAGTGTGTGAGAGTCTGTGTGAGAGTGTGTGAGAGTGTGAGTGTGTGAGTGTGTGTGAGAGTGTGTGAGTATGTGTGAGTGTGTGTGAGTTTGTGAGAGTGTGTGAGTGTGGGTGAGAGTGTTACAGTGTGTGAGAGTGTGCGAGTGTGTGTGAGAGTGTGTGAGTGTGTGGGTGTGAGAGTGTTTGAGAGTGTGTGAGAGTGTGTTAGAGTGTGTGAGAGTGTGTGAGTGTGTGTAAGAGTGAGAGTGTGTGTGAGAGTGTGTGAGTGTGTGTGAGAGTGTGTGAATGAGTGTGTGTGAATGAGTTTGAGTGAGTGAGTGTGTGTGAATGAGTGTGAGTGAGAGAGTGTGTGTGAGAGTGTGTGAGAGTGTTAGTGTGTGAGAGTGTGTAAGATCGTGTGAGAGTGTGTGAGAGTGTGTGAGTGTGTGTGAGAGTGTGTGAGAGTGTGTGAGAGTATGTGAGTGTGTGTGAGAGTGTGAGAGTGTGTGAGTGTGTTACTGTGTGAGAGTGTGTGAGTATGTGTGAGTGTGTGTGTGAGTGTGTGAGTGTGTGTGAGTGTGTGAGTGTGTGAGAGTGTGTGAGTGCATGTGAGTGTGTGAGAGAGTGGGTGTGAGAGTCTGTGAATGAGAGAGTGTGTGTGAGTGTGTGTGAGAGTGTGTGAGTGTGTGGGTGTGAAAGTGTGTGAGAGTGTGTGTGTGAGAGTGTGTGAGTGTGTGTGAATGAGTGTGAGTGAGAGAGTGTGTGTGTGAGTGTATGTGACAGTGTGAGAGTGAGTGTTGTGAGTGTGTGTGAGTGTGAGTGTGTGTTGTGAGTGTGTGCGAGAGTGCATCGAGTGTGTGTGATTGTGTGTGAGAGTGTGAGTGTGTGTGAATGAGTGTGTGTGAGAGTGTGTGAGAGTATTAGAGTGTGTGAGAGTGTGTGAGATCGTGTGAGAGTGTGTGAGAGTGTGTGAGTATGTGGGTGTGAGTGTGTGAGAGTGTGTGAGTGTGTGGGTGTGAGAGTGTGTGAGTGTGTGTGAGTGTGTGTGAATGAGTGTGAGTGAGAGAGTGTGGGAGAGTGTGTGAGAGTGTTAGAGTGTGTGAGAGTGTGTGAGATCGTGTGAGAGTGTGTGTGTGAGAGTGTGTGAGAGTGTGTGTGTGAGAGTGTGTGAGCGTGTGTAAGAGTGTGTGAGTGTGTGTGAGAGTGTGTGAGAGTGTGTGAGTGTGTGTGAGAGTGTGAGTGTGTGTGAGAGTGTGTGAGAGTGTGTGAGTGTGTGTGAGAGTGTGAGAGTGTGTGAGAGTGTGTGAGTGTGTGTGAGTGTGTGAGTGTGTGTGAGAGTGTGTGTGAGAGTGTGTGAGTGTGTGTGAGTGTGTGTGAGAGTGTGTGAGAGTGTGTGAGTGTGTGAGAGTGTGGGTGTGAGAGTGTGTGAGTGTGTGAATGAGTGTGAATGAGAGAGTGTGTGTGAGAGTGTGTGTGTGAGAGAGTGTGTGAGTGTGTGTGAGAGTGTGTGAGTGTGTGTGAGAGTGTGTGAGTGTGTGGGTGTGAGAGAGTGTGAGTGTTTATGAGAGTGTGTGAGTGTGTGTGAATGAGTGTGAGTGAGAGAGTGTGTGTGTGAGAGTGTGTGAGTGTGTGTGAGAGTGTGTGAGTGTGTCTGAGAGTGTGAGAGTGTGTGAGTGTGTGTGAGTGTGAGTGTGTGTGAGTGTGTGAGAGTGTGTGTGAGAGTGTGTGAGAGTGTGTGAGTGTGTGTGAGTGTGTGTGTAAGTGTGTGAGAGTCTGTGTGAGAGTGTGTGAGAGTGTGAGTGTGTGAGAGTGTGTGAGTGTGTGTGAGAGTGTGTGAGAGTGTGTGATGATGTGTGAGTGTGTGTGACAGTGTGTGAGAGTGTGAGTGTGTGAGTGTGTGTGAGTGTGTGTGAGAGTGTGTGAGTATGTGTGAGTGTGTGAGTGTGTGAGTGTGTGTGAGTTTGTGAGAGTGTGTGAGTGTGTGTGAGAGTGTTACAGTGTGTGAGAGTGTGCGAGTGTGTGTGAGAGTGTGTGAGTGTGTGGGTGTGAGAGTGTGTGAGTGTCTGTGAGAGTGTGTTAGAGTGTGTGAGAGTGTGTGAGTGTGTGTAAGAGTGAGAGTGTGTGTGAGAGTGTGTGAGAGTGTGTGAGTGTGTGTGAGAGTGTGTGAGTGTGTGAGAGTGTGTGAGTGTGTGTGAGAGTGTGTGAGTGTGTGAATGAGAGAGTCTGTGTGTATGAGTGTGTGAGTGTGTGTGAGAGTGTGTGAGTATGTGTGAGAGTGTGTGAGAGTATGTGAGTGTGTGTGAGAGTGTGTGAGTGTGTTACTGTGTGTGAGTGTGTGTGAGAGTGTGTGTGTGTGAGTGTGTGTGAGAGTGTATGAGAGTGTGTGAGTGTGTGTGAGTGTGTGTGAGACTGTGTGAGTGTGTGTGAGTGTGTGAGTGTGTGAGAGTGTGTGAGTGCATGTGAGTGTGTGAGAGAGTGGGTGTGAGAATCTGTGAATGAGAGAGTGTGTGTGAGTGTGTGTGAGTGTGTGGGTGTGAAAGTGTGTGAGAGTGTGTGTGTGTGAGAGTGTGTGAGTGTGTGTGAATGAGTGTGAGTGAGAGAGGGTGTGTGTGAGTGTGTGTGAGAGTGTATGAGTGAGTGTTGTGAGTGTGTGTGAGTGTGAGTGTGTGTTGTGAGTGTGTGCGAGAGTGTGTGAGTGTGTGTGAGTGTGTGTGAGAGTGTGAGTGTGTGTGAATGAGTGTGTGTGAGAGTGTGTGAGAGTATTAGAGTGTGTGAGATTGTGTGAGATCGTGTGAGAGTGTGTGAGAGTGTGTGTTTGAGAGTGTGTGAGAGTGTGTGAGTATGTGGGTGTGAGTGTGTGAGAGTGTGTGAGTGTGTGGGTGTGAGAGTGTGTGAGAGTGTGTGAGTGTGTGTGAATGAGTGTGAGTGAGAGAGTGTGTGAGAGTGTTAGAGTGTGTGAGAGTGTGTGAGATCGTGTGAGAGTGTGTGAGAGTGTGTGTGTGAGAGTGTGTGAGCGTGTGTAAGAGTGTGTGAGTGTGTGTGAGAGTGTGTGAGAGTGTGTGAGTGTGTGTGAGAGTGTGAGTGTGTGTGAGAGTGTGTGAGAGTGTGTGAGTGTGTGTGAGAGTGTCAGAGTGTGTGAGAGTGTGTGAGTGTGTGTGAGTGTGTGTGAGAGGGTGTGAGTGTGTGGGTGTGAGAGAGTGTGAGTGTGTATGAGAGTGTGTGAGTGTGTGTGAATGAGTGTGAGTGAGAGAGTGTGTGTGTGAGATTGTGTGAGTGTGTGTGAGAGTGTGTGAGTGTGTCTGAGAGTGTGAGAGTGTGTGAGTGTGTGTGAGTGTGAGTGTGTGTGAGTGTGTGAGAGTGTGTGTGAGAGTGTGTGAGAGTGTGTGAGTGTGTGTGAGTGTGTGTGTAAGTGTGTGAGAGTCTGTGTGAGAGTGTGTGAGAGTGTGAGTGTGTGAGTGTGTGTGAGAGTGTGTGAGTATGTGTGAGTGTGTGAGTGTGTGTGAGTGTGTGAGAGTGTGTGAGTGTGTGTGAGAGTGTTACAGTGTGTGAGAGTGTGCGAGTGTGTGTGAGAGTGTGTGAGTGTGTGGGTGTGAGAGGGTTTGAGTGTGTGTGAGAGTGTGTTAGAGTGTGTGAGAGTGTGTGAGTGTGTGTAAGAGTGAGAGTGTGTGTGAGAGTGTGTGTGAGAGTGTGTGAATGAGTGTGTGTGAATGAGTTTGAGTGAGTGAGTGTGTGTGAATGAGTGTGAGTGAGAGAGTCTGTGTGAGAGTGTGTGAGAGTGTGAGTGTGTGAGAGTGTGTGAGTGTGTGTGAGAGTGTGTGAGAGTGTGTGATGATGTGTGAGTGTGTGTGACAGTGTGTGAGAGTGTGAGTGTGTGAGTGTGTGTGAGTGTGTGTGAGAGTGTGTGAGTATGTGTGAGTGTGTGAGTGTGTGAGTGTGTGTGAGTGTGTGAGAGTGTGTGAGTGTGTGTGAGAGTGTTACAGTGTGTGAGAGTGTGCGAGTGTGTGTGAGAGTGTGTGAGTGTGTGGGTGTGAGAGTGTGTGAGTGTCTGTGAGAGTGTGTTAGAGTGTGTGAGAGTGTGTGAGTGTGTGTAAGAGTGAGAGTGTGTGTGAGAGTGTGTGAGAGTGTGTGAGTGTGTGTGAGAGTGTGTGAGTGTGTGAGAGTGTGTGAGTGTGTGTGAGAGTGTGTGAGTGTGTGAATGAGAGAGTCTGTGTGTATGAGTGTGTGAGTGTGTGTGAGAGTGTGTGAGTATGTGTGAGAGTGTGTGAGAGTATGTGAGTGTGTGTGAGAGTGTGTGAGTGTGTTACTGTGTGTGAGTGTGTGTGAGAGTGTGTGTGTGTGAGTGTGTGTGAGAGTGTATGAGAGTGTGTGAGTGTGTGTGAGTGTGTGTGAGACTGTGTGAGTGTGTGTGAGTGTGTGAGTGTGTGAGAGTGTGTGAGTGCATGTGAGTGTGTGAGAGAGTGGGTGTGAGAATCTGTGAATGAGAGAGTGTGTGTGAGTGTGTGTGAGTGTGTGGGTGTGAAAGTGTGTGAGAGTGTGTGTGTGTGAGAGTGTGTGAGTGTGTGTGAATGAGTGTGAGTGAGAGAGGGTGTGTGTGAGTGTGTGTGAGAGTGTATGAGTGAGTGTTGTGAGTGTGTGTGAGTGTGAGTGTGTGTTGTGAGTGTGTGCGAGAGTGTGTGAGTGTGTGTGAGTGTGTGTGAGAGTGTGAGTGTGTGTGAATGAGTGTGTGTGAGAGTGTGTGAGAGTATTAGAGTGTGTGAGATTGTGTGAGATCGTGTGAGAGTGTGTGAGAGTGTGTGTTTGAGAGTGTGTGAGAGTGTGTGAGTATGTGGGTGTGAGTGTGTGAGAGTGTGTGAGTGTGTGGGTGTGAGAGTGTGTGAGAGTGTGTGAGTGTGTGTGAATGAGTGTGAGTGAGAGAGTGTGTGAGAGTGTGTGAGAGTGTTAGAGTGTGTGAGAGTGTGTGAGATCGTGTGAGAGTGTGTGAGAGTGTGTGTGTGAGAGTGTGTGAGCGTGTGTAAGAGTGTGTGAGTGTGTGTGAGAGTGTGTGAGAGTGTGTGAGTGTGTGTGAGAGTGTGAGTGTGTGTGAGAGTGTGTGAGAGTGTGTGAGTGTGTGTGAGAGTGTCAGAGTGTGTGAGAGTGTGTGAGTGTGTGTGAGTGTGTGTGAGAGGGTGTGAGTGTGTGGGTGTGAGAGAGTGTGAGTGTGTATGAGAGTGTGTGAGTGTGTGTGAATGAGTGTGAGTGAGAGAGTGTGTGTGTGAGATTGTGTGAGTGTGTGTGAGAGTGTGTGAGTGTGTCTGAGAGTGTGAGAGTGTGTGAGTGTGTGTGAGTGTGAGTGTGTGTGAGTGTGTGAGAGTGTGTGTGAGAGTGTGTGAGAGTGTGTGAGTGTGTGTGAGTGTGTGTGTAAGTGTGTGAGAGTCTGTGTGAGAGTGTGTGAGAGTGTGATTGTGTGAGTGTGTGTGAGAGTGTGTGAGTATGTGTGAGTGTGTGAGTGTGTGTGAGTGTGTGAGAGTGTGTGAGTGTGTGTGAGAGTGTTACAGTGTGTGAGAGTGTGCGAGTGTGTGTGAGAGTGTGTGAGTGTGTGGGTGTGAGAGGGTTTGAGTGTGTGTGAGAGTGTGTTAGAGTGTGTGAGAGTGTGTGAGTGTGTGTAAGAGTGAGAGTGTGTGTGAGAGTGTGTGTGAGAGTGTGTGAATGAGTGTGTGTGAATGAGTTTGAGTGAGTGAGTGTGTGTGAATGAGTGTGAGTGAGAGAGTGTGTGTGAGAGTGTGTGAGAGTGTTAGTGTGTGAGAGTGTGTGAGATCGTGTGAGAGTATGTGAGTGTGTGTGAGAGTGTGACAGTGTGTGAGTGTGTTACTGTGTGTGAGTGTGTGTGAGAGTGTGTGTGTGTGAGTGTGTGTGAGAGTGTGTGTGTGTGAGTGTGTGTGAGAGTGTGTGAGAGTGTGTGATTATGTGTGAGTGTGTGTGAGAGTGTGTGAGTGTGTGTGAGTGTGTGAGAGTGTGTGAGTGCATGTGAGTGTGTGAGAGAGTGGGTGTGAGAGTCTGTGAATGAGAGTGTGTGAGTGTGTGTGAGAGTGTGTGAGTGTGTGGGTGTGAAAGTGTGTGAGTGTGTGTGTGTGTGAGAGTGTGTGAGTGTGTGTGAATGAGTGTGAGTGAGAGAGTGTGTGTGTGAGTGTGTGTGAGAGTGTGTGAGTGAGTGTTGTGAGTGTGTGTGAGTGTGAGTGTGTGTTGTGAGTGTGTGCGAGAGTATGTGAGTGTGTGTGAGTGTGTGTGAGAGTGTGAGTGTGTGTGAATGAGTGTGTGTGAGAGTGTGTGAGAGTATTAGAGTGTGTGAGATCGTGTGAGAGTGTGTGAGAGTGTGTGTGTGAGAGTGTGTGAGAGTGTGTGAGTATGTGGGTGTGAGTGTGTGAGAGTGTGTGAGTGTGTGGGTGTGAGAGTGTGTGAGAGTGTGTGAGTGTGTGTGAGTGTGTGTGAATGAGTGTGAGTGAGAGAGTGTGTGAGAGTGTGTGAGAGTGTTAGAGTGTGTGAGAGTGTGTGAGATCGTGTGAGAGTGTGTGAGAGTGTGTGTGTGAGAGTGTGTGAGAGTGTGTGAGCGTGTGTAAGAGTGTGTGAGTGTGTGTGAGAGTGTGTGAGAGTGTGTGAGTGTGTGTGAGAGTGTGAGTGTGTGTGAGAGTGTGTGAGAGTGTGTGAGTGTGTGTGAGAGTGTGAGAGTGTGTGAGAGTGTGTGAGTGTGTGTGAGAGTGTGTGAGTGTGTGAGAGTGTGTGAGTGTGTGTGAGTGTGTGTGAGAGTGTGTGAGAGTGTGGGTGTGAGAGTTTGTGAGTGTGTGAATGAGTGTGAATGGGAGAGTGTGTGTGAGAGTGTGTGTGTGAGAGAGTGTGTGAGTGTGTGTGAGAGTGTGTGAGTGTGTGTGAGAGTGTGTGAGTGTGTGGGTGTGAGAGAGTGTGAGTGTGTATGAGAGTGTGTGAGTGTGTGTGAATGAGTGTGAGTGAGAGAGTGTGTGTGTGAGAGTGTGTGAGTGTGTGTGAGAGTGTCTGAGAGTGTGAGAGTGTGTGAGTGTGTGTGAGTGTGAGTGTGTGTGAGTGTGTGAGAGTGTGTGTGAGAGTGTGTGAGAGTGTGTGAGTGTGTGTGAGTGTGTGTGTAAGTGTGTGAGAGTCTGTGTGAGAGTGTGTGAGAGTGTGTGAGTGTGTGTGAGTGTGTGTGAGAGTGTGAGTGTGTGTGAATGAGTGTGTGTGAGAGTATTAGAGTGTGTGAGAGTGTGTGAGATCGTGTGAGAGTGTGTGAGAGTGTGTGTGTGAGAGTGTGTGAGTATGTGGGTGTGAGTGTGTGAGAGTGTGTGAGTGTGTGGGTGTGAGAGTGTGTGAGAGTGTGTGAGTGTGTGTGAATGAGTGTGAGTGAGAGAGTGTGTGAGAGTGTGTGAGAGTGTTAGAGTGTGTGAGAGTGTGTGAGATCGTGTGAGAGTGTGTGAGAGTGTGTGTTTGAGAGTGTGTGAGAGTGTGTGAGTATGTGTGGGTGTGAGTGTGTGAGAGTGTGTGAGTGTGTGGGTGTGAGAGTGTGTGAGAGTGTGTGAGTGTGTGTGAATGAGTGTGAGTGAGAGAGTGTGTGAGAGTGTGTGAGAGTGTTAGAGTGTGTGAGAGTGTGTGAGATCGTGTGAGAGTGTGTGAGAGTGTGTGTGTGAGAGTGTGTGAGCGTGTGTAAGAGTGTGTGAGTGTGTGTGAGAGTGTGTGAGAGTGTGTGAGTGTGTGTGAGAGTGTGAGTGTGTGTGAGAGTGTGTGAGAGTGTGTGAGTGTGTGTGAGAGTGTCAGAGTGTGTGAGAGTGTGTGAGTGTGTGTGAGTGTGTGTGAGAGGGTGTGAGTGTGTGGGTGTGAGAGAGTGTGAGTGTGTATGAGAGTGTGTGAGTGTGTGTGAATGAGTGTGAGTGAGAGAGTGTGTGTGTGAGATTGTGTGAGTGTGTGTGAGAGTGTGTGAGTGTGTCTGAGAGTGTGAGAGTGTGTGAGTGTGTGTGAGTGTGAGTGTGTGTGAGTGTGTGAGAGTGTGTGTGAGAGTGTGTGAGAGTGTGTGAGTGTGTGTGAGTGTGTGTGTAAGTGTGTGAGAGTCTGTGTGAGAGTGTGTGAGAGTGTGAGTGTGTGAGTGTGTGTGAGAGTGTGTGAGTATGTGTGAGTGTGTGAGTGTGTGTGAGTGTGTGAGAGTGTGTGAGTGTGTGTGAGAGTGTTACAGTGTGTGAGAGTGTGCGAGTGTGTGTGAGAGTGTGTGAGTGTGTGGGTGTGAGAGGGTTTGAGTGTGTGTGAGAGTGTGTTAGAGTGTGTGAGAGTGTGTGAGTGTGTGTAAGAGTGAGAGTGTGTGTGAGAGTGTGTGTGAGAGTGTGTGAATGAGTGTGTGTGAATGAGTTTGAGTGAGTGAGTGTGTGTGAATGAGTGTGAGTGAGAGAGTGTGTGTGAGAGTGTGTGAGAGTGTTAGTGTGTGAGAGTGTGTGAGATCGTGTGAGAGTGTGTGAGTGTGTGTGAGAGTGTGTGAGAGTGTGTGAGAGTATGTGAGTGTGTGTGAGAGTGTGACAGTGTGTGAGTGTGTTACTGTGTGTGAGTGTGTGTGAGAGTGTGTGTGTGTGAGTGTGTGTGAGAGTGTGTGTGTGTGAGTGTGTGTGAGAGTGTGTGAGAGTGTGTGATTATGTGTGAGTGTGTGTGAGAGTGTGTGAGTGTGTGTGAGTGTGTGAGTGTGTGAGTGCATGTGAGTGTGTGAGAGAGTGGGTGTGAGAGTCTGTGAATGAGAGTGTGTGAGTGTGTGTGAGAGTGTGTGAGTGTGTGGGTGTGAAAGTGTGTGTGTGTGAGAGTGTGTGAGTGTGTGTGAATGAGTGTGAGTGAGAGAGTGTGTGTGTGAGTGTGTGTGAGAGTGTGTGAGTGAGTGTTGTGAGTGTGTGTGAGTGTGAGTGTGTGTTGTGAGTGTGTGCGAGAGTGTGTGAGTGTGTGTGAGTGTGTGTGAGAGTGTGAGTGTGTGTGAATGAGTGTGTGTGAGAGTGTGTGAGAGTATTAGAGTGTGTGAGATCGTGTGAGAGTGTGTGAGAGTGTGTGTGTGAGAGTGTGTGAGAGTGTGTGAGTATGTGGGTGTGAGTGTGTGAGAGTGTGTGAGTGTGTGGGTGTGAGAGTGTGTGAGAGTGTGTGAGTGTGTGTGAGTGTGTGTGAATGAGTGTGAGTGAGAGAGTGTGTGAGAGTGTGTGAGAGTGTTAGAGTGTGTGAGAGTGTGTGAGATCGTGTGAGAGTGTGTGAGAGTGTGTGTGTGAGAGTGTGTGAGAGTGTGTGAGCGTGTGTAAGAGTGTGTGAGTGTGTGTGAGAGTGTGTGAGAGTGTGTGAGTGTGTGTGAGAGTGTGAGTGTGTGTGAGAGTGTGTGAGAGTGTGAGAGTGTGTGAGAGTGTGTGAGTGTGTGTGAGAGTGTGTGAGTGTGTGAGAGTGTGTGAGTGTGTGTGAGTGTGTGTGAGAGTGTGTGAGAGTGTGGGTGTGAGAGTTTGTGAGTGTGTGAATGAGTGTGAATGGGAGAGTGTGTGTGAGAGTGTGTGTGTGAGAGAGTGTGTGAGTGTGTGTGAGAGTGTGTGAGTGTGTGTGAGAGTGTGTGAGTGTGTGGGTGTGAGAGAGTGTGAGTGTGTGTGAGTGTGTGTGAGAGTGTGTGAGAGTGTGTGAGAGTATGTGAGTGTGTGTGAGAGTGTGACAGTGTGTGAGTGTGTTACTGTGTGTGAGTGTGTGTGAGAGTGTGTGTGTGTGAGTGTGTGTGAGAGTGTGTGTGTGTGAGTGTGTGTGAGAGTGTGTGAGAGTGTGTGATTATGTGTGAGTGTGTGTGAGAGTGTGTGAGTGTGTGTGAGTGTGTGAGTGTGTGAGAGTGTGTGAGTGCATGTGAGTGTGTGAGAGAGTGGGTGTGAGAGTCTGTGAATGAGAGTGTGTGAGTGTGTGTGAGAGTGTGTGAGTGTGTGGGTGTGAAAGTGTGTGAGAGTGTGTGTGTGTGAGAGTGTGTGAGTGTGTGTGAATGAGTGTGAGTGAGAGAGTGTGTGTGTGAGTGTGTGTGAGAGTGTGTGAGTGAGTGTTGTGAGTGTGTGAGTGTGAGTGTGTGTTGTGAGTGTGTGCGAGAGTGTGTGAGTGTGTGTGAGTGTGTGTGAGAGTGTGAGTGTGTGTGAATGAGTGTGTGTGAGAGTGTGTGAGAGTATTAGAGTGTGTGAGATCGTGTGAGAGTGTGTGAGAGTGTGTGTGTGAGAGTGTGTGAGAGTGTGTGAGTATGTGGGTGTGAGTGTGTGAGAGTGTGTGAGTGTGTGGGTGTGAGAGTGTGTGAGAGTGTGTGAGTGTGTGTGAGTGTGTGTGAATGAGTGTGAGTGAGAGAGTGTGTGAGAGTGTGTGAGAGTGTTAGAGTGTGTGAGAGTGTGTGAGATCGTGTGAGAGTGTGTGAGAGTGTGTGTGTGAGAGTGTGTGAGAGTGTGTGAGCGTGTGTAAGAGTGTGTGAGTGTGTGTGAGAGTGTGTGAGAGTGTGTGAGTGTGTGTGAGAGTGTGAGTGTGTGTGAGAGTGTGTGAGAGTGTGTGAGTGTGTGTGAGAGTGTGAGAGTGTGTGAGAGTGTGTGAGTGTGTGTGAGAGTGTGTGAGTGTGTGAGAGTGTGTGAGTGTGTGTGAGTGTGTGTGAGAGTGTGTGAGAGTGTGGGTGTGAGAGTTTGTGAGTGTGTGAATGAGTGTGAATGGGAGAGTGTGTGTGAGAGTGTGTGTGTGAGAGAGTGTGTGAGTGTGTGTGAGAGTGTGTGAGTGTGTGTGAGAGTGTGTGAGTGTGTGGGTGTGAGAGAGTGTGAGTGTGTATGAGAGTGTGTGAGTGTGTGTGAATGAGTGTGAGTGAGAGAGTGTGTGTGTGAGAGTGTGTGAGTGTGTGTGAGAGTGTGTGAGTGTGTCTGAGAGTGTGAGAGTGTGTGAGTGTGTGTGAGTGTGAGTGTGTGTGAGTGTGTGAGAGTGTGTGTGAGAGTGTGTGAGAGTGTGTGAGTGTGTGTGAGTGTGTGTGTAAGTGTGTGAGAGTCTGTGTGAGAGTGTGTGAGAGTGTGTGAGTGTGTGTGAGTGTGTGTGAGAGTGTGAGTGTGTGTGAATGAGTGTGTGTGAGAGTATTAGAGTGTGTGAGAGTGTGTGAGATCGTGTGAGAGTGTGTGAGAGTGTGTGTGTGGGAGTGTGTGAGTATGTGGGTGTGAGTGTGTGAGAGTGTGTGAGTGTGTGGGTGTGAGAGTGTGTGAGAGTGTGTGAGTGTGTGTGAATGAGTGTGAGTGAGAGAGTGTGTGAGAGTGTGTGAGAGTGTTAGAGTGTGTGAGAGTGTGTGAGATCGTGTGAGAGTGTGTGAGAGTGTGTGTTTGAGAGTGTGTGAGAGTGTGTGAGTATGTGGGTGTGAGTGTGTGAGAGTGTGTGAGTGTGTGGGTGTGAGAGTGTGTGAGAGTGTGTGAGTGTGTGTGAATGAGTGTGAGTGAGAGAGTGTGTGAGAGTGTGTGAGAGTGTTAGAGTGTGTGAGAGTGTGTGAGATCGTGTGAGAGTGTGTGAGAGTGTGTGTGTGAGAGTGTGTGAGCGTGTGTAAGAGTGTGTGAGTGTGTGTGAGAGTGTGTGAGAGTGTGTGAGTGTGTGTGAGAGTGTGAGTGTGTGTGAGAGTGTGTGAGAGTGTGTGAGTGTGTGTGAGAGTGTCAGAGTGTGTGAGAGTGTGTGAGTGTGTGTGAGTGTGTGTGAGAGGGTGTGAGTGTGTGGGTGTGAGAGAGTGTGAGTGTGTATGAGAGTGTGTGAGTGTGTGTGAATGAGTGTGAGTGAGAGAGTGTGTGTGTGAGATTGTGTGAGTGTGTGTGAGAGTGTGTGAGTGTGTCTGAGAGTGTGAGAGTGTGTGAGTGTGTGTGAGTGTGAGTGTGTGTGAGTGTGTGAGAGTGTGTGTGAGAGTGTGTGAGAGTGTGTGAGTGTGTGTGAGTGTGTGTGTAAGTGTGTGAGAGTCTGTGTGAGAGTGTGTGAGAGTGTGAGTGTGTGAGTGTGTGTGAGAGTGTGTGAGTATGTGTGAGTGTGTGAGTGTGTGTGAGTGTGTGAGAGTGTGTGAGTGTGTGTGAGAGTGTTACAGTGTGTGAGAGTGTGCGAGTGTGTGTGAGAGTGTGTGAGTGTGTGGGTGTGAGAGGGTTTGAGTGTGTGTGAGAGTGTGTTAGAGTGTGTGAGAGTGTGTGAGTGTGTGTAAGAGTGAGAGTGTGTGTGAGAGTGTGTGTGAGAGTGTGTGAATGAGTGTGTGTGAATGAGTTTGAGTGAGTGAGTGTGTGTGAATGAGTGTGAGTGAGAGAGTGTGTGTGAGAGTGTGTGAGAGTGTTAGTGTGTGAGAGTGTGTGAGATCGTGTGAGAGTGTGTGAGTGTGTGTGAGAGTGTGTGAGAGTATGTGAGTGTGTGTGAGAGTGTGACAGTGTGTGAGTGTGTTACTGTGTGTGAGTGTGTGTGAGAGTGTGTGTGTGTGAGTGTGTGTGAGAGTGTGTGTGTGTGAGTGTGTGTGAGAGTGTGTGAGAGTGTGTGATTATGTGTGAGTGTGTGTGAGAGTGTGTGAGTGTGTGTGAGTGTGTGAGTGTGTGAGAGTGTGTGAGTGCATGTGAGTGTGTGAGAGAGTGGGTGTGAGAGTCTGTGAAAGAGAGTGTGTGAGTGTGTGTGAGAGTGTGTGAGTGTGTGGGTGTGAAAGTGTGTGAGAGTGTGTGTGTGTGAGAGTGTGTGAGTGTGTGTGAATGAGTGTGAGTGAGAGAGTGTGTGTGTGAGTGTGTGTGAGAGTGTGTGAGTGAGTGTTGTGAGTGTGTGTGAGTGTGAGTGTGTGTTGTGAGTGTGTGCGAGAGTGTGTGAGTGTGTGTGAGTGTGTGTGAGAGTGTGAGTGTGTGTGAATGAGTGTGTGTGAGAGTGTGTGAGAGTATTAGAGTGTGTGAGATCGTGTGAGAGTGTGTGAGAGTGTGTGTGTGAGAGTGTGTGAGAGTGTGTGAGTATGTGGGTGTGAGTGTGTGAGAGTGTGTGAGTGTGTGGGTGTGAGAGTGTGTGAGAGTGTGTGAGTGTGTGTGAGTGTGTGTGAATGAGTGTGAGTGAGAGAGTGTGTGAGAGTGTGTGAGAGTGTTAGAGTGTGTGAGAGTGTGTGAGATCGTGTGAGAGTGTGTGAGAGTGTGTGTGTGAGAGTGTGTGAGAGTGTGTGAGCGTGTGTAAGAGTGTGTGAGTGTGTGTGAGAGTGTGTGAGAGTGTGTGAGTGTGTGTGAGAGTGTGAGTGTGTGTGAGAGTGTGTGAGAGTGTGTGAGTGTGTGTGAGAGTGTGAGAGTGTGTGAGAGTGTGTGAGTGTGTGTGAGAGTGTGTGAGTGTGTGAGAGTGTGTGAGTGTGTTAGTGTGTGTGAGAGTGTGTGAGAGTGTGGGTGTGAGAGTTTGTGAGTGTGTGAATGAGTGTGAATGGGAGAGTGTGTGTGAGAGTGTGTGTGTGAGAGAGTGTGTGAGTGTGTGTGAGAGTGTGTGAGTGTGTGTGAGAGTGTGTGAGTGTGTGGGTGTGAGAGAGTGTGAGTGTGTATGAGAGTGTGTGAGTGTGTGTGAATGAGTGTGAGTGAGAGAGTGTGTGTGTGAGAGTGTGTGAGTGTGTGTGAGAGTGTGTGAGTGTGTCTGAGAGTGTGAGAGTGTGTGAGTGTGTGTGAGTGTGAGTGTGTGTGAGTGTGTGAGAGTGTGTGTGAGAGTGTGTGAGAGTGTGTGAGTGTGTGTGAGTGTGTGTGTAAGTGTGTGAGAGTCTGTGTGAGAGTGTGTGAGAGTGTGTGAGTGTGTGTGAGTGTGTGTGAGAGTGTGAGTGTGTGTGAATGAGTGTGTGTGAGAGTATTAGAGTGTGTGAGAGTGTGTGAGATCGTGTGAGAGTGTGTGAGAGTGTGTGTGTGAGAGTGTGTGAGTATGTGGGTGTGAGTGTGTGAGAGTGTGTGAGTGTGTGGGTGTGAGAGTGTGTGAGAGTGTGTGAGTGTGTGTGAATGAGTGTGAGTGAGAGAGTGTGTGAGAGTGTGTGAGAGTGTTAGAGTGTGTGAGAGTGTGTGAGATCGTGTGAGAGTGTGTGAGAGTGTGTGTGTGAGAGTGTGTGAGCGTGTGTAAGAGTGTGTGAGTGTGTGTGAGAGTGTGTGAGAGTGTGTGAGTGTGTGTGAGAGTGTGAGTGTGTGTGAGAGTGTGTGAGAGTGTGTGAGTGTGTGTGAGAGTGTCAGAGTGTGTGAGAGTGTGTGAGTGTGTGTGAGTGTGTGAGTGTGTGTGAGTGTGTGTGAGAGTGTGTGAGTGTGTGTGAGTGTGTGTGAGAGTGTGTGAGAGTGTGTGAGTGTGTGAGAGTGTGGGTGTGAGAGTGTGTGAGTGTGTGAATGAGAGAGTGTGTGTGAGAGTGTGTGAGTGTGTGAGTGTGTTAGAGTGTGTGAGAGTGTGTGAGTGTGTGAGAGTGTGGGTGTGAGAGTGTGTGAGTGTGTGAATGAGTGTGAATGAGAGAGTGTGTGTGAGAGTGTGTGTGAGAGTGTGTGAGTGTGTGTGAGAGTGTGTGATTGTGTGGGTGTGAGAGAGTGTGAGTGTGTATGAGAGTGTGTGAGTGTGTGTGAATGAGTGTGAGTGAGAGAGTGTGTGTGTGAGATTGTGTGAGTGTGTGTGAGAGTGTGTGAGTGTGTCTGAGAGTGTGAGAGTGTGTGAGTGTGTGTGAGTGTGAGTGTGTGTGAGTGTGTGAGAGTGTGTGTGAGAGTGTGTGAGTGTGTGTGAGTGTGTGTGTAAGTGTGTGAGAGTCTGTGTGAGAGTGTGTGAGAGTGTGAGTGTGTGAGTGTGTGTGAGAGTGTGTGAGTATGTGTGAGTGTGTGAGTGTGTGTGAGTGTGTGAGAGTGTGTGAGTTTGTGTGAGAGTGTTACAGTGTGTGAGAGTGTGCGAGTGTGTGTGAGAGTGTGTGAGTGTGTGGGTGTGAGAGTGTTTGAGTGTGTGTGAGAGTGTGTTAGAGTGTGTGAGAGTGTGTGAGTGTGTGTAAGAGTGAGAGTGTGTGTGAGAGTGTGTGAGAGAGTGTGTGAATGAGTGTGTGTGAATGAGTTTGAGTGAGTGAGTGTGTGTGAATGAGTGTGAGTGAGAGAGAGTGTGTGAGAGTGTGTGAGAGTGTTAGTGTGTGAGAGTGTGTGAGATCGTGTGAGAGTGTGTGAGTGTGTGTGAGAGTGTGTGAGAGTGTGTGAGAGTATGTGAGTGTGTGTGAGAGTGTGACAGTGTGTGAGTGTGTTACTGTGTGTGAGTGTGTGTGAGAGTGTGTGTGTGTGAGTGTGTGTGAGAGTGTGTGAGAGTGTGTGAGTATGTGTGAGTGTGTGTGAGAGTGTGTGAGTGTGTGTGAGTGTGTGAGTGTGTGAGAGTGTGTGAGTGCATGTGAGTGTGTGAGAGAGTGGGTGTGAGAGTCTGTGAATGAGAGAGTGTGTGTGAGTGTGTGTGAGAGTGTGTGAGTGTGTGGGTGTGAAAGTGTGTGAGAGTGTGTGAGTGTGTGTGAATGAGTGTGAGTGAGAGAGTGTGTGTGTGAGTGTGTGTGAGAGTGTGTGAGTGAGTGTTGTGAGTGTGTGTGAGTGTGAGTGTGTGTTGTGAGTGTGTGCGAGAGTGTGTGAGTGTGTGTGAGTGTGTGTGAATGAGTGTGTGTGAGAGTGTGTGAGAGTATTAGAGTGTGTGAGATCGTGTGAGAGTGTGTGAGAGTGTGTGTGTGAGAGTGTGTGAGAGTGTGTGAGTATGTGGGTGTGAGGGTGTGAGAGTGTGTGAGTGTGTGGGTGTGAGAGTGTGTGAGAGTGTGTGAGTGTGTGTGAGTGTGTGTGAATGAGTGTGAGTGAGAGAGTGTGTGAGAGTGTGTGAGAGTGTTAGAGTGTGTGAGAGTGTGTGAGATCGTGTGAGAGTGTGTGAGAGTGTGTGTGTGAGAGTGTGTGAGAGTGTGTGAGCGTGTGTAAGAGTGTGTGAGTGTGTGTGAGAGTGTGTGAGAGTGTGTGAGTGTGTGTGAGAGTGTGAGTGTGTGTGAGAGTGTGTGAGAGTGTGTGAGTGTGTGTGAGAGTGTGAGAGTGTGTGAGAGTGTGTGAGTGTGTGTGAGTGTGTGAGTGTGTGTGAGAGTGTGTGTGAGAGTGTGTGAGTGTGTGTGAGTGTGTGAGAGTGTGTGAGTGTGTGTGAGTGTGTGTGAGAGTGTGTGAGAGTGTGGGTGTGAGAGTTTGTGAGTGTGTGAATGAGTGTGAATGGGAGAGTGTGTGTGAGAGTGTGTGTGTGAGAGAGTGTGTGAGTGTGTGTGAGAGTGTGTGAGTGTGTGTGAGAGTGTGTGAGTGTGTGGGTGTGAGAGAGTGTGAGTGTGTATGAGAGTGTGTGAGTGTGTGTGAATGAGTGTGAGTGAGAGAGTGTGTGTGTGAGTGTGTGTGAGAGTGTGTGAGTGAGTGTTGTGAGTGTGTGTGAGTGTGTGTTGTGAGTGTGTGCGAGAGTGTGTGAGTGTGTGTGAGAGTGTGAGTGTGTGTGAATGAGTGTGTGTGAGAGTGTGTGAGAGTATTAGAGTGTGTGAGATCGTGTGAGAGTGTGTGAGAGTGTGTGTGTGAGAGTGTGTGAGAGTGTGTGAGTATGTGGGTGTGAGTGTGTGAGAGTGTGTGAGTGTGTGTGAATGAGTGTGTGTGAGAGTGTGTGAGAGTATTAGAGTGTGTGAGATCGTGTGAGAGTGTGTGAGAGTGTGTGTGTGAGAGTGTGTGAGTATGTGGGTGTGAGTGTGTGAGAGTGTGTGAGTGCGTGGGTGTGAGAGTGTGTGAGTGTGTGTGAGTGTGTGTGAATGAGTGTGAGTGAGAGAGTGTGTGAGAGTGTGTGAGAGTGTTAGAGTGTGTGAGAGTGTGTGAGATCGTGTGAGAGTGTGTGAGAGTGTGTGTGTGAGAGTGTGTGAGAGTGTGTGAGCGTGTGTAAGAGTGTGTGAGTGTGTGTGAGAGTGTGTGAGAGTGTGTGAGTGTGTGTGAGAGTGTGAGTGTGTGTGAGAGTGTGTGAGAGTGTGTGAGTGTGTGTGAGAGTGTGAGAGTGTGTGAGAGTGTGTGAGTGTGTGTGAGTGTGTGAGTGTGTGTGAGAGTGTGTGTGAGAGTGTGTGAGTGTGTGTGAGTGTGTGAGAGTGTGTGAGTGTGTGTGAGTGTGTGTGAGAGTGTGTGAGAGTGTGGGTGTGAGAGTTTGTGAGTGTGTGAATGAGTGTGAATGGGAGAGTGTGTGTGAGAGTGTGTGTGTGAGAGAGTGTGTGAGTGTGTGTGAGAGTGTGTGAGTGTGTGTGAGAGTGTGTGAGTGTGTGGGTGTGAGAGAGTGTGAGTGTGTATGAGAGTGTGTGAGTGTGTGTGAATGAGTGTGAGTGAGAGAGTGTGTGTGTGAGTGTGTGTGAGAGTGTGTGAGTGTGTCTGAGAGTGTGAGAGTGTGTGAGTGTGTGTGAGTGTGAGTGTGTGTGAGTGTGTGAGAGTGTGTGTGAGAGTGTGTGAGTGTGTGTGTAAGTGTGTGAGAGTCTGTGTGAGAGTGTGTGAGAGTGTGAGTGTGTGAGAGTGTGTGAGTGTGTGTGAGAGTGTGTGAGAGTGTGTGATGATGTGTGAGTGTGTGTGACAGTGTGTGAGAGTGTGAGTGTGTGAGAGTGTGTGAGTGTGTGTGAGAGTGTGTGAGTATGTGTGAGTGTGTGAGTGTGTGTGAGTGTGTGAGTGTGTGTGAGAGTGTGTGAGAGTGTGTGAGTGTGTGAGAGTGTGGGTGTGAGAGTGTGTGAGTGTGTGAATGAGAGAGTGTGTGTGAGAGTGTGTGAGTGTGTGTGAGAGTGTGTGAGAGTGTGTGAGTGTGTGAGAGTGTGGGTGTGAGAGTGTGTGAGTGTGTGAATGAGTGTGAATGAGAGAGTGTGTGTGAGAGTGTGTGTGTGAGAGAGTGTGTGAGTGTGTGTGAGAGTGTGTGAGTGTGTGTGAGAGTGTGTGAGTGTGTGGGTGTGAGAGAGTGTGAGTGTGTATGAGAGTGTGTGAGTGTGTGTGAATGAGTGTGAGTGAGAGAGTGTGTGTGTGAGATTGTGTGAGTGTGTGTGAGAGTGTGTGAGTGTGTCTGAGAGTGTGAGAGTGTGTGAGTGTGTGTGAGTGTGTGAGAGTGTGTGTGAGAGTGTGTGAGAGTGTGTGAGTGTGTGTGAGTGTGTGTGTAAGTGTGTGAGAGTCTGTGTGAGAGTGTGTGAGAGTGTGAGTGTGTGAGTGTGTGTGAGAGTGTGTGAGTATGTGTGAGTGTGTGAGTGTGTGTGAGTTTGTGAGAGTGTGTGAGTGTGTGTGAGAGTGTTACAGTGTGTGAGAGTGTGCGAGTGTGTGTGAGAGTGTGTGAGTGTGTGGGTGTGAGAGTGTTTGAGAGTGTGTGAGAGTGTGTTAGAGTGTGTGAGAGTGTGTGAGTGTGTGTAAGAGTGAGAGTGTGTGTGAGAGTGTGTGAATGAGTGTGTGTGAATGAGTTTGAGTGAGTGAGTGTGTGTGAATGAGTGTGAGTGAGAGAGTGTGTGTGAGATTGTGTGAGAGTGTTAGTGTGTGAGAGTGTGTGAGATCGTGTGAGAGTGTGTGAGAGTGTGTGAGTGTGTGTGAGAGTGTGTGAGAGTGTGTGAGAGTATGTGAGAGTGTGTGAGTGTGTTACTGTGTGTGAGTGTGTGTGAGAGTGTGTGTGTGTGAGTGTGTGAGAGTGTGTGAGAGTGTGTGAGTATGTGTGAGTGTGTGTGAGAGTGTGTGAGTGTGTGTGAGTGTGTGAGTGTGTGAGAGTGTGTGAGTGCATGTGAGTGTGTGAGAGAGTGGGTGTGAGAGTCTGTGAATGAGAGAGTGTGTGTGAGTGTGTGTGAGAGTGTGTGAGTGTGTGGGTGTGAAAGTGTGTGAGAGTGTGTGTGTGTGAGAGTGTGTGAGTGTGTGTGAGAGTGTGTGAGAGTGCGAGAGTGTGTGAGTATGTGGGTGTGAGAGTGTGTGAATGAGTGTGAATGAGAGAGTGTGTGTGAGAGTGTGTGTGAGTGTGTGTGAGAGTGTGTGAGAGTGCGAGAGTGTGTGAGTATGTGGGTGTGAGAGTGTGTGAATGAGTGTGAATGAGAGAGTGTGTGTGAGAGTGTGTGAGTATGTGGGTGTGAGAGTGTGTGAGTATGTGGGTGTGAGAGTGTGTGAGTGTCTGAAAGAGTGTGAATGAGAGAGTGTGTGTTAGAGTGTGTGAGTGTGTGTGAATGTGTGAGAATGTGTGGGTGTGTGTGAGAGTGAGAGTGTGTGAGAGTGTGTGAGAGTGTGTGAGTGTGTGTGAGTGTGTGTGAGAGTGTGTGAGTGTGTGTGAATGAGTGTGATTGAGAGAGTGTGTGTAAGAGAGTGTGTGAGAGTGTTAGAGTGTGTGAGAGTGTTAGAGTGTGTGAGAGTGTGTGAGATCGTGAGAGAGTTTGAGAGTGTGTGAGAGTGTGTGAGTGTGTGTGAGAGTGTGTGAGAGTGTGTGAGTGTGTGTGAGTGTGTGAGTGTGTGTGAGAGTGTGTGAGTGTGTGTGAGTGTGTGAGAGTGTGTGAGTGTGTGTGAGTGTGTGTGAGAGTGTGTGAGAGTGTGGGTGTGAGAGTTTGTGAGTGTGTGAATGAGTGTGAATGGGAGAGTGTGTGTGAGAGTGTGTGTGTGAGAGAGTGTGTGAGTGTGTGTGAGAGTGTGTGAGTGTGTGTGAGAGTGTGTGAGTGTGTGTGAATGAGTGTGAGTGAGAGAGTGTGTGTGTGAGAGTGTGTGAGAGTGTGTGAGTGTGTCTGAGAGTGTGAGAGTGTGTGAGTGTGTGTGAGTGTGAGTGTGTGTGAGTGTGAGTGTGTGTGAGTGTGTGAGAGTGTGTGTGAGAGTGTGTGAGAGTGTGTGAGTGTGTGTGAGTGTGTGTGTAAGTGTGTGAGAGTCTGTGTGAGAGTGTGTGAGAGTGTGATTGTGTGAGAGTGTGTGAGTGTGTGTGAGAGTGTGTGAGAGTGTGTGATGATGTGTGAGTGTGTGTGACAGTGTGTGAGAGTGTGAGTGTGTGAGAGTGTGTGAGTGTGTGTGAGAGTGTGTGAGTATGTGTGAGTGTGTGAGTGTGTGTGAGTGTGTGAGTGTGTGTGAGAGTGTGTGAGAGTGTGTGAGTGTGTGAGAGTATGGGTGTGAGAGTGTGTGAGTGTGTGAATGAGAGAGTGTGTGTGAGAGTGTGTGAGTGTGTGTGAGAGTGTGTGAGAGTGTGTGAGAGTGTGGGTGTGAGAGTGTGTGAGTGTGTGAATGAGTGTGAATGAGAGAGTGTGTGTGAGAGTGTGTGTGTGAGAGAGTGTGTGAGTGTGTGTGAGAGTGTGTGTGAGAGTGTGTGAGTGTGTGGGTGTGAGAGAGTGTGAGTGTGTATGAGAGTGTGTGAGTGTGTGTGAATGAGTGTGAGTGAGAGAGTGTGTGTGTGAGATTGTGTGAGTGTGTCTGAGAGTGTGAGAGTGTGTGAGTGTGTGTGAGTGTGTGAGAGTGTGTGTGAGAGTGTGTGAGAGTGTGTGAGTGTGTGTGAGTGTGTGTGTAAGTGTGTGAGAGTCTGTGTGAGAGTGTGTGAGAGTGTGAGTGTGTGAGTGTGTGTGAGAGTGTGTGAGTATGTGTGAGTGTGTGAGTGTGTGTGAGTTTGTGAGAGTGTGTGAGTGTGTGTGTGAGTGTTACAGTGTGTGAGAGTGTGCGAGTGTGTGTGAGAGTGTGTGAGTGTGTGGGTGTGAGAGTGTTTGAGAGTGTGTGAGAGTGTGTTAGAGTGTGTGAGAGTGTGTGAGTGTGTGTAAGAGTGAGAGTGTGTGTGAGAGTGTGTGAATGAGTGTGTGTGAATGAGTTTGAGTGAGTGAGTGTGTGTGAATGAGTGTGAGTGAGAGAGTGTGTGTGAGATTGTGTGAGAGTGTTAGTGTGTGAGAGTGTGTGAGATCGTGTGAGAGTGTGTGAGAGTGTGTGAGTGTGTGTGAGAGTGTGTGAGAGTGTGTGAGAGTATGTGAGTGTGTGTGAGAGTGTGAGAGTGTGTGAGTGTGTTACTGTGTGTGAGTGTGTGTGAGAGTGTGTGTGTGTGAGTGTGTGAGAGTGTGTGAGTATGTGTGAGTGTGTGTGAGAGTGTGTGAGTGTGTGTGAGTGTGTGAGAGTGTGTGAGTGCATGTGAGTGTGTGAGAGAGTGGGTGTGAGAGTCTGTGAATGAGAGAGTGTGTGTGAGTGTGTGTGAGAGTGTGTGAGTGTGTGGGTGTGAAAGTGTGTGAGAGTGTGTGTGTGTGAGAGTGTGTGAGTGTGTGTGAGTGTGTGTGAGAGTGTGTGAGAGTGCGAGAGTGTGTGAGTATGTGGGTGTGAGAGTGTGTGAATGAGTGTGAATGAGAGAGTGTGTGTGAGAGTGTGTGAGTGTGTGTGAGTGTGTGTGAGAGTGTGTGAGAGTGCGAGAGTGTGTGAGTATGTGGGTGTGAGAGTGTGTGAATGAGTGTGAATGAGAGAGTGTGTGTGAGAGTGTGTGAGTATGTGGGTGTGAGAGTGTGTGAATGAGTGTGAATGAGAGAGTGTGTGTGAGAGTGTGTGAGTATGTGGGTGTGAGAGTGTGTGAGTATGTGGGTGTGAGAGTGTGTGAGTGTCTGAAAGAGTGTGAATGAGAGAGTGTGTGTTAGAGTGTGTGAGTGTGTGTGAATGTGTGAGAATGTGTGGGTGTGTGTGAGAGTGAGAGTGTGTGAGAGTGTGTGAGAGTGTGTGAGTGTGTGTGAGTGTGTGTGAGAGTGTGTGAGTGTGTGTGAATGAGTGTGATTGAGAGAGTGTGTGTAAGAGAGTGTGTGAGAGTGTTAGATTGTGTGAGAGTGTGTGAGATCGTGAGAGAGTTTGAGAGTGTGTGAGAGTGTGTGAGTGTGTGTGAGAGTGTGTGAGTGTATGTGAGAGTGTGTGTGAGAGTGTGTGTGAGTGTGTGAGAGCGTGTGTTTGTGAGAGTGTGAGTGTGTGAGAGCGTGTGTTTGTGAGTGTGTGAGAGTGTGTGAGTGTGTGTGAGAGTGTGTGAGAGTGTGTGAGTATGTGTGAGTGTGTGTGAGAGTGAGTGAGAGTGTGTGAGTATGTGTGAGTGTGTGTGAGAGTGAGTGAGAGTGTGAGCGTGTGAGAGTGTGTGTGAGAGTGTGTGAGTGTGTGGGTGTGAAAGTGTGTGAGAGTGTGTGTGTGTGAGAGTGTGTGAGTGTGTGTGAATGAGTGTGAGTGAGAGAGTGTGTGTGTGAGTGTATGTGACAGTGTGAGAGTGAGTGTTGTGAGTGTGTGTGAGTGTGAGTGTGTGTTGTGAGTGTG
>NC_140781.1:202925095-202967595 GCF_044657685.1 Stegodyphus dumicola
GTGAGTGTGTGTGAGAGTGTGTGAGTGTGTGGGTGTGAGAGAGTGTGAGTGTGTATGAGAGTGTGTGAGTGTGTGTGAATGAGTGTGAGTGAGAGAGTGTGTGTGTGAGATTGTGTGAGTGTGTGTGAGAGTGTGTGAGTGTGTCTGAGAGTGTGAGAGTGTGTGAGTGTGTGTGAGTGTGAGTGTGTGTGAGTGTGTGAGAGTGTGTGTGAGAGTGTGTGAGTGTGTGTGAGTGTGTGTGTAAGTGTGTGAGAGTCTGTGTGAGAGTGTGTGAGAGTGTGAGTGTGTGAGTGTGTGTGAGAGTGTGTGAGTATGTGTGAGTGTGTGAGTGTGTGTGAGTGTGTGAGTGTGTGTGAGAGTGTTACAGTGTGTGAGAGTGTGCGAGTGTGTGTGAGAGTGTGTGAGTGTGTGGGTGTGAGAGTGTTTGAGTGTGTGTGAGAGTGTGTTAGAGTGTGTGAGAGTGTGTGAGTGTGTGTAAGAGTGAGAGTGTGTGTGAGAGTGTGTGAATGAGTGTGTGTGAATGAGTTTGAGTGAGTGAGTGTGTGTGAATGAGTGTGAGTGAGAGAGTGTGTGTGAGAGTGTTAGTGTGTGAGAGTGTGTGAGATCGTGTGAGAGTGTGTGAGTGTGTGTGAGAGTGTGTGAGAGTGTGTGAGAGTATGTGAGTGTGTGTGAGAGTGTGACAGTGTGTGAGTGTGTTACTGTGTGTGAGTGTGTGTGAGAGTGTGTGTGTGTGAGTGTGTGTGAGAGTGTGTGAGAGTGTGTGAGTATGTGTGAGTGTGTGTGAGAGTGTGTGAGTGTGTGTGAGTGTGTGAGTGTGTGAGAGTGTGTGAGTGCATGTGAGTGTGTGAGAGAGTGGGTGTGAGAGTCTGTGAATGAGAGAGTGTGTGTGAGTGTGTGTGAGAGTGTGTGAGTGTGTGGGTGTGAAAGTGTGTGAGAGTGTGTGTGTGTGAGAGTGTGTGAGTGTGTGTGAATGAGTGTGAGTGAGAGAGTGTGTGTGTGAGTGTGTGTGAGAGTGTGTGAGTGAGTGTTGTGAGTGTGTGTGAGTGTGAGTGTGTGTTGTGAGTGTGTGCGAGAGTGTGTGAGTGTGTGTGAGAGTGTGAGTGTGTGTGAATGAGTGTGTGTGAGAGTGTGTGAGAGTATTAGAGTGTGTGAGATCGTGTGAGAGTGTGTGAGAGTGTGTGAGAGTGTGTGAGTATGTGGGTGTGAGTGTGTGAGAGTGTGTGAGTGTGTGGGTGTGAGAGTGTGTGAGAGTGTGTGAGTGTGTGTGAGTGTGTGTGAATGAGTGTGAGTGAGAGAGTGTGTGAGAGTGTGTGAGAGTGTTAGAGTGTGTGAGAGTGTGTGAGATCGTGTGAGAGTGTGTGAGAGTGTGTGTGTGAGAGTGTGTGAGAGTGTGTGTGTGAGAGTGTGTGAGCGTGTGTAAGAGTGTGTGAGTGTGTGTGAGAGTGTGTGAGAGTGTGTGAGTGTGTGTGAGAGTGTGAGTGTGTGTGAGAGTGTGTGAGTGTGTGTGAGAGTGTCAGAGTGTGTGAGAGTGTGTGAGTGTGTGTGAGTGTGTGAGAGTGTGTGAGAGTGTGTGAGAGTGTGTGAGTGTGTGAGAGTGTGGGTGTGAGAGTGTGTGAGTGTGTGAATGAGTGTGAATGAGAGAGTGTGTTTGAGAGTGTGTGTGTGAGAGAGTGTGTGAGTGTGTGTGAGAGTGTGTGAGTGTGTGTGAGAGTGTGTGAGTGTGTGGGTGTGAGAGAGTGTGAGTGTGTATGAGAGTGTGTGAGTGTGTGTGAATGAGTGTGAGTGAGAGAGTGTGTGTGAGATTGTGTGAGTGTGTGTGAGAGTGTGTGAGTGTGTCTGAGAGTGTGAGAGTGTGTGAGTGTGTGTGAGTGTGTGAGAGTGTGTGTGAGAGTGTGTGAGAGTGTGTGAGTGTGTGTGAGTGTGGTGTAAGTGTGTGAGAGTCTGTGTGAGAGTGTGAGTGTGTGAGTGTGTGTGAGAGTGTGTGAGTATGTGTGAGTGTGTGTGAGTTTGTGAGAGTGTGTGAGTGTGTGTGAGAGTGTTACAGTGTGTGAGAGTGTGCGAGTGTGTGTGAGAGTGTGTGAGTGTGTGGGTGTGAGAGTGTTTGAGAGTGTGTGAGAGTGTGTTAGAGTGTGTGAGAGTGTGTGAGTGTGTGTAAGAGTGAGAGTGTGTGTGAGAGTGTGTGAGTGTGTGTGAGAGTGTGTGAATGAGTGTGTGTGAATGAGTTTGAGTGAGTGAGTGTGTGTGAATGAGTGTGAGTGAGAGAGTGTGTGTGAGAGTGTGTGAGAGTGTTAGTGTGTGAGAGTGTGTGAGATCGTGTGAGAGTGTGTGAGTGTGTGTGAGAGTGTGTGAGAGTGTGTGAGAGTATGTGAGTGTGTGTGAGAGTGTGAGAGTGTGTGAGTGTGTTACTGTGTGTGAGTGTGTGTGAGAGTGTGTGTGTGTGAGTGTGTGTGAGAGTGTGTGAGTATGTGTGAGTGTGTGTGTGAGTGTGTGAGTGTGTGTGAGTGTGTGAGTGTGTGAGAGTGTGTGAGTGCATGTGAGTGTGTGAGAGAGTGGGTGTGAGAGTCTGTGAATGAGAGAGTGTGTATGAGTGTGTGTGAGAGTGTGTGAGTGTGTGGGTGTGAAAGTGTGTGAGAGTGTGTGTGTGTGAGAGTGTGTGAGTGTGTGTGAATGAGTGTGAGTGAGAGAGTGTGTGTGTGAGTGTGTGTGAGAGTGTGAGAGTGAGTGTTGTGAGTGTGTGTGAGTGTGAGTGTGTGTTGTGAGTGTGTGCGAGAGTGTGCGAGTGTGTGTGAGAGTGTGAGTGTGTGTGAATGAGTGTGTGTGAGAGTGTGTGAGAGTATTAGAGTGTGTGAGAGTGTGTGAGATCGTGTGAGAGTGTGTGAGAGTGTGTGAGTATGTGGGTGTGAGTGTGTGAGAGTGTGTGAGTGTGTGGGTGTGAGAGTGTGTGAGAGTGTGTGAGTGTGTGTGAGTGTGTGTGAATGAGTGTGAGTGAGAGAGTGTGTGAGAGTGTGTGAGAGTGTTAGAGTGTGTGAGAGTGTGTGAGATCGTGTGAGAGTGTGTGAGAGTGTGTGTGTGAGAGTGTGTGAGAGTGTGTGTGTGAGAGTGTGTGAGCGTGTGTAAGAGTGTGTGAGTGTGTGTGAGAGTGTGTGAGAGTGTGTGAGTGTGTGTGAGAGTGTGAGTGTGTGTGAGAGTGTGTGAGAGTGTGTGAGTGTGTGTGAGAGTGTGAGAGTGTGTGAGAGTGTGTGAGTGTGTGTGAGTGTGTGAGTGTGTGTGAGAGTGTGTGAGTGTGTGTGAGTGTGTGTGAGAGTGTGTGAGAGTGTGTGAGTGTGTGAGAGTGTGGGTGTGAGAGTGTGTGAGTGTGTGAATGAGTGTGAATGAGAGAGTGTGTGTGAGAGTGTGTGTGTGAGAGAGTGTGTGAGTGTGTGTGAGAGTGTGTGAGTGTGTGTGAGAGTGTGTGAGTGTGTGGGTGTGAGAGAGTGTGAGTGTGTATGAGAGTGTGTGAGTGTGTGTGAATGAGTGTGAGTGAGAGAGTGTGTGTGTGAGAGTGTGTGAGTGTGTGTGAGAGTGTGTGAGTGTGTCTGAGAGTGTGAGAGTGTGTGAGTGTGTGTGAGTGTGAGTGTGTGTGAGTGTGTGAGAGTGTGTGTGAGAGTGTGTGAGAGTGTGTGAGTGTGTGTGAGTGTGTGTGTAAGTGTGTGAGAGTCTGTGTGAGAGTGTGTGAGAGTGTGAGTGTGTGAGAGTGTGTGAGTGTGTGTGAGAGTGTGTGAGAGTGTGTGATGATGTGTGAGTGTGTGTGACAGTGTGTGAGAGTGTGAGTGTGTGAGTGTGTGTGAGTGTGTGTGAGAGTGTGTGAGTATGTCTGAGTGTGAGAGTGTGTGAGTGTGTGAGAGTGTGTGAGTGTGTGTGAGAGTGTTACAGTGTGTGAGAGTGTGCGAGTGTGTGTGAGAGTGTGTGAGTGTGTGGGTGTGAGAGTGTGTGAGTGTCTGTGAGAGTGTGTTAGAGTGTGTGAGAGTGTGTGAGTGTGTGTAAGAGTGAGAGTGTGTGTGAGAGTGTGTGAGAGTGTGTGAGTGTGTGTGAGAGTGTGTGAGTGTGTGTGAGAGTGTGTGAGAGTGTGTGAGAGTATGTGAGTGTGTGTGAGAGTGTGAGAGTGTGTGAGTGTGTTACTGTGTGTGAGTGTGTGTGAGAGTGTGTGTGTGTGAGTGTGTGTGAGAGTGTGTGAGTATGTGTGAGTGTGTGTGTGAGTGTGTGAGTGTGTGTGAGTGTGTGAGTGTGTGAGAGTGTGTGAGTGCATGTGAGTGTGTGAGAGAGTGGGTGTGAGAGTCTGTGAATGAGAGAGTGTGTATGAGTGTGTGTGAGAGTGTGTGAGTGTGTGGGTGTGAAAGTGTGTGAGAGTGTGTGTGTGTGAGAGTGTGTGAGTGTGTGTGAATGAGTGTGAGTGAGAGAGTGTGTGTGTGAGTGTGTGTGAGAGTGTGAGAGTGAGTGTTGTGAGTGTGTGTGAGTGTGAGTGTGTGTTGTGAGTGTGTGCGAGAGTGTGCGAGTGTGTGTGAGAGTGTGAGTGTGTGTGAATGAGTGTGTGTGAGAGTGTGTGAGAGTATTAGAGTGTGTGAGAGTGTGTGAGATCGTGTGAGAGTGTGTGAGAGTGTGTGAGTATGTGGGTGTGAGTGTGTGAGAGTGTGTGAGTGTGTGGGTGTGAGAGTGTGTGAGAGTGTGTGAGTGTGTGTGAGTGTGTGTGAATGAGTGTGAGTGAGAGAGTGTGTGAGAGTGTGTGAGAGTGTTAGAGTGTGTGAGAGTGTGTGAGATCGTGTGAGAGTGTGTGAGAGTGTGTGTGTGAGAGTGTGTGAGAGTGTGTGTGTGAGAGTGTGTGAGCGTGTGTAAGAGTGTGTGAGTGTGTGTGAGAGTGTGTGAGAGTGTGTGAGTGTGTGTGAGAGTGTGAGTGTGTGTGAGAGTGTGTGAGAGTGTGTGAGTGTGTGTGAGAGTGTGAGAGTGTGTGAGAGTGTGTGAGTGTGT
Organism: Stegodyphus dumicola; assembly: GCF_044657685.1. Lineage (NCBI taxonomy): Eukaryota > Metazoa > Arthropoda > Arachnida > Araneae > Eresidae > Stegodyphus > Stegodyphus dumicola. Next base: position 202,930,097 of record NC_140781.1, read on the forward strand.
GTGAGTGTGTGAGTGTGTGTGAGAGTGTGTGAGTGTGTGTGAGTGTGTGTGAGAGTGTGTGAGAGTGTGTGAGTGTGTGAGAGTGTGGGTGTGAGAGTGTGTGAGTGTGTGAATGAGTGTGAATGAGAGAGTGTGTGTGAGAGTGTGTGTGTGAGAGAGTGTGTGAGTGTGTGTGAGAGTGTGTGAGTGTGTGTGAGAGTGTGTGAGTGTGTGGGTGTGAGAGAGTGTGAGTGTGTATGAGAGTGTGTGAGTGTGTGTGAATGAGTGTGAGTGAGAGAGTGTGTGTGTGAGAGTGTGTGAGTGTGTGTGAGAGTGTGTGAGTGTGTCTGAGAGTGTGAGAGTGTGTGAGTGTGTGTGAGTGTGAGTGTGTGTGAGTGTGTGAGAGTGTGTGTGAGAGTGTGTGAGAGTGTGTGAGTGTGTGTGAGTGTGTGTGTAAGTGTGTGAGAGTCTGTGTGAGAGTGTGTGAGAGTGTGAGTGTGTGAGAGTGTGTGAGTGTGTGTGAGAGTGTGTGAGAGTGTGTGATGATGTGTGAGTGTGTGTGACAGTGTGTGAGAGTGTGAGTGTGTGAGTGTGTGTGAGTGTGTGTGAGAGTGTGTGAGTATGTCTGAGTGTGAGAGTGTGTGAGTGTGTGAGAGTGTGTGAGTGTGTGTGAGAGTGTTACAGTGTGTGAGAGTGTGCGAGTGTGTGTGAGAGTGTGTGAGTGTGTGGGTGTGAGAGTGTGTGAGTGTCTGTGAGAGTGTGTTAGAGTGTGTGAGAGTGTGTGAGTGTGTGTAAGAGTGAGAGTGTGTGTGAGAGTGTGTGAGAGTGTGTGAGTGTGTGTGAGAGTGTGTGTGTGTGTGAGAGTGTGTGAGTGTGTGTGAGAGTGTGTGAGTGTGTGAATGAGAGAGTCTGTGTGTATGAGTGTGTGAGTGTGTGTGAGAGTGTGTGAGTATGTGTGAGAGTGTGTGAGAGTATGTGAGTGTGTGTGAGAGTGTGTGAGTAAGTTACTGTGTGTGAGTGTGTGTGAGAGTGTGTGTGTGTGAGTGTGTGTGAGAGTGTATGAGAGTGTGTGAGTATGTGTGAGTGTGTGTGAGACTGTGTGAGTGTGTGTGAGTGTGTGAGTGTGTGAGAGTGTGTGAGTGCATGTGAGTGTGTGAGAGAGTGGGTGTGAGAATCTGTGAATGAGAGAGTGTGTGTGAGTGTGTGTGAGTGTGTGGGTGTGAAAGTGTGTGAGAGTGTGTGTGTGTGAGAGTGTGTGAGTGTGTGTGAATGAGTGTGAGTGAGAGAGTGTGTGTGTGAGTGTGTGTGAGAGTGTGTGAGTGAGTGTTGTGAGTGTGTGTGAGTGTGAGTGTGTGCGAGAGTGTGTGAGTGTGTGTGAGTGTGTGTGAGAGTGTGTGAGTGAGTGTTGTGAGTGTGTGTGAGTGTGAGTGTGTGTTGTGAGTGTGTGCGAGAGTGTGTGAGTGTGTGTGAGTGTGTGTGAGAGTGTGAGTGAGTGTGAATGAGTGTGTGTGAGAGTGTGTGAGAGTATTAGAGTGTGTGAGTGTGTGAGATCGTGTGAGAGTGTGTGAGAGTGTGTGTGTGAGAGTGTGTGAGAGTGTGTGAGTATGTGGGTGTGAGTGTGTGAGAGTGTGTGAGTGTGTGGGTGTGAGAGTGTGTGAGAGTGTGTGAGTGTGTGTGAATGAGTGTGAGTGAGAGAGTGTGTGAGAGTGTGTGAGAGTGTGAGAGTGTGTGAGAGTGTGTGAGATCGTGTGAGAGTGTGTGAGAGTGTGTGTGTGAGAGTGTGTGAGCGTGTGTAAGAGTGTGTGAGTGTGTGTGAGAGTGTGTGAGAGTGTGTGAGTGTGTGTGAGAGTGTGAGTGTGTGTGAGAGTGTGTGAGAGTGTGTGAGTGTGTGTGAGAGTGTGAGAGTGTGTGAGAGTGTGTGAGTGTGTGTGAGTGTGTGAGTGTGTGTGAGAGTGTGTGTGAGAGTGTGTGAGTGTGTGTGAGTGTGTGAGAGTGTGTGAGTGTGTGTGAGTGTGTGTGAGAGTGTGTGAGAGTGTGGGTGTGAGAGTTTGTGAGTGTGTGAATGAGTGTGAATGGGAGAGTGTGTGTGAGAGTGTGTGTGTGAGAGAGTGTGTGAGTGTGTGTGAGAGTGTGTGAGTGTGTGTGAGAGTGTGTGAGTGTGTGGGTGTGAGAGAGTGTGAGTGTGTATGAGAGTGTGTGAGTGTGTGTGAATGAGTGTGTGTGAGTGTGAGTGTGTGTGAGTGTGTGAGAGTGTGTGTGAGAGTGTGTGAGAGTGTGTGAGTGTGTGTGAGTGTGTGTGTAAGTGTGTGAGAGTCTGTGTGAGAGTGTGTGAGAGTGTGAGTGTGTGTGAATGAGTGTGTGTGAGAGTGTGTGAGTGTGTGTGAGAGTGTGTGAGTGTGTGTGAGAGTATGTGAGAGTGTGAGAGTGTGTGAGTGTGTGTGAGAGTATGTGAGAGTGTGTGAGTGTGTGAGTGTGTGTGAGAGTGTGTGAGTGTGTGAGAGTGTGTGAGAGTGTGTGAGTGTGCGTGAATGAGTGTGAGTGAGAGAGTGTGTGTGAGAGTGTGTGAGTGTGTGTGAGTGTGTGTGTAAGTGTGTGAGAGTCTGTGTGAGAGTGTGTGAGAGTGTGTGAGAGTGTGTGAGTGTGTGTGAGAGTGTGAGTGTGTGTGAATGAGTGTGTGTGAGATCGTGTGAGAGTGTGTGAGAGTGTGTGTGTGAGAGTGTGTGAGTATGTGGGTGTGAGTGTGTGAGAGTGTGTGAGTGTGTGGGTGTGAGAGTGTGTGAGAGTGTGTGAGTGTGTGTGAATGAGTGTGAGTGAGAGAGTGTGTGAGAGTGTGTGAGAGTGTTAGAGTGTGTGAGAGTGTGTGAGATCGTGTGAGAGTGTGTGAGAGTGTGTGTGTGAGAGTGTGTGAGCGTGTGTAAGAGTGTGGGAGTGTGTGTGAGAGTGTGTGAGAGTGTGTGAGTGTGTGTGAGAGTGTGAGTGTGTGTGAGAGTGTGTGAGAGTGTGTGAGTGTGTGTGAGAGTGTCAGAGTGTGTGAGAGTGTGTGAGTGTGTGTGAGTGTGTGAGTGTGTGTGAGTGTGTGTGAGAGTGTGTGAGTGTGTGTGAGTGTGTGTGAGAGTGTGTGAGAGTGTGTGAGTGTGTGAGAGTGTGGGTGTGAGAGTGTGTGAGTGTGTGAATGAGAGAGTGTGTGTGAGTGTGTTAGAGTGTGTGAGAGTGTGTGAGTGTGTGAGAGTGTGGGTGTGAGAGTGTGTGAGTGTGTGAATGAGTGTGAATGAGAGAGTGTGTGTGAGAGTGTGTGTGTGAGAGAGTGTGTGAGTGTGTGTGAGAGTGTGTGAGTGTGTGTGAGAGTGTGTGAGTGTGTGGGTGTGAGAGAGTGTGAGTGTGTATGAGAGTGTGTGAGTGTGTGTGAATGAGTGTGAGTGAGAGAGTGTGTGTGTGAGATTGTGTGAGTGTGTGTGAGAGTGTGTGAGTGTGTCTGAGAGTGTGAGAGTGTGTGAGTGTGTGTGAGTGTGAGTGTGTGTGAGTGTGTGAGAGTGTGTGTGAGAGTGTGTGAGTGTGTGTGTAAGTGTGTGAGAGTCTGTGTGAGAGTGTGTGAGAGTGTGAGTGTGTGTGAGAGTGTGTGAGTATGTGTGAGTGTGTGAGTGTTTGTGAGTGTGTGAGAGTGTGTGAGTGTGTGTGAGAGTGTGAGAGTGTGTGAGAGTGTGTGAGTGTGTGTGAGTGTGTGAGTGTGTGTGAGAGTGTGTGTGAGAGTGTGTGAGTGTGTGTGAGTGTGTGAGAGTGTGTGAGTGTGTGTGAGTGTGTGTGAGAGTGTGTGAGAGTGTGGGTGTGAGAGTTTGTGAGTGTGTGAATGAGTGTGAATGGGAGAGTGTGTGTGAGAGTGTGTGTGTGAGAGAGTGTGTGAGTGTGTGTGAGAGTGTGTGAGTGTGTGTGAGAGTGTGTGAGTGTGTGGGTGTGAGAGAGTGTGAGTGTGTATGAGAGTGTGTGAGTGTGTGTGAATGAGTGTGAGTGAGAGAGTGTGTGTGTGAGATTGTGTGAGTGTGTGTGAGAGTGTGTGAGTGTGTCTGAGAGTGTGAGAGTGTGTGAGTGTGTGTGAGTGTGAGTGTGTGTGAGTGTGTGAGAGTGTGTGTGAGAGTGTGTGAGTGTGTGTGTAAGTGTGTGAGAGTCTGTGTGAGAGTGTGTGAGAGTGTGAGTGTGTGTGAGAGTGTGTGAGTATGTGTGAGTGTGTGAGTGTTTGTGAGTGTGTGAGAGTGTGTGAGTGTGTGTGAGAGTGTGAGAGTGTGTGAGAGTGTGTGAGTGTGTGTGAGTGTGTGAGTGTGTGTGAGAGTGTGTGTGAGAGTGTGTGAGTGTGTGTGAGTGTGTGAGAGTGTGTGAGTGTGTGTGAGTGTGTGTGAGAGTGTGTGAGAGTGTGGGTGTGAGAGTTTGTGAGTGTGTGAATGAGTGTGAATGGGAGAGTGTGTGTGAGAGTGTGTGTGTGAGAGAGTGTGTGAGTGTGTGTGAGAGTGTGTGAGTGTGTGTGAGAGTGTGTGAGTGTGTGGGTGTGAGAGAGTGTGAGTGTGTATGAGAGTGTGTGAGAGTGTGTGAGAGTGTGAGTGTGTGTGAATGAGTGTGTGTGAGAGTGTGTGAGTGTGTGTGAGAGTGTGTGAGTGTGTGTGAGAGTATGTGAGAGTGTGTGAGTGTGTGAGTGTGTGTGAGAGTGTGTGAGTGTGTGAGAGTGTGTGAGAGTGTGTGAGTGTGCGTGAATGAGTGTGAGTGAGAGAGTGTGTGTGAGAGTGTGTGAGTGTGTGTGAGTGTGTGTGTAAGTGTGTGAGAGTCTGTGTGAGAGTGTGTGAGAGTGTGTGAGTGTGTGTGAGAGTGTGAGTGTGTGTGAATGAGTGTGTGTGAGATCGTGTGAGAGTGTGTGAGAGTGTGTGTGTGAGAGTGTGTGAGAGTGTGTGAGTATGTGGGTGTGAGTGTGTGAGAGTGTGTGAGTGTGTGGGTGTGAGAGTGTGTGAGAGTGTGTGAGTGTGTGTGAATGAGTGTGAGTGAGAGAGTGTGTGAGAGTGTGTGAGAGTGTTAGAGTGTGTGAGAGTGTGTGAGATCGTGTGAGAGTGTGTGAGAGTGTGTGTGTGAGAGTGTGTGAGCGTGTGTAAGAGTGTGGGAGTGTGTGTGAGAGTGTGTGAGAGTGTGTGAGTGTGTGTGAGAGTGTGAGTGTGTGTGAGAGTGTGTGAGAGTGTGTGAGTGTGTGTGAGAGTGTCAGAGTGTGTGAGAGTGTGTGAGTGTGTGTGAGTGTGTGAGTGTGTGTGAGTGTGTGTGAGAGTGTGTGAGTGTGTGTGAGTGTGTGTGAGAGTGTGTGAGAGTGTGTGAGTGTGTGAGAGTGTGGGTGTGAGAGTGTGTGAGTGTGTGAATGAGAGAGTGTGTGTGAGTGTGTTAGAGTGTGTGAGAGTGTGTGAGTGTGTGAGAGTGTGGGTGTGAGAGTGTGTGAGTGTGTGAATGAGTGTGAATGAGAGAGTGTGTGTGAGAGTGTGTGTGTGAGAGAGTGTGTGAGTGTGTGTGAGAGTGTGTGAGTGTGTGTGAGAGTGTGTGAGTGTGTGGGTGTGAGAGAGTGTGAGTGTGTATGAGAGTGTGTGAGTGTGTGTGAATGAGTGTGAGTGAGAGAGTGTGTGTGTGAGATTGTGTGAGTGTGTGTGAGAGTGTGTGAGTGTGTCTGAGAGTGTGAGAGTGTGTGAGTGTGTGTGAGTGTGAGTGTGTGAGAGTGTGTGTGAGAGTGTGTGAGTGTGTGTGAGTGTGTGTGTAAGTGTGTGAGAGTCTGTGTGAGAGTGTGTGAGAGTGTGAGTGTGTGAGTGTATGTGAGAGTGTGTGAGTATGTGTGAGTGTGTGAGTGTGTGTGAGTGTGTGAGAGTGTGTGAGTGTGTGTGAGAGTGTTACAGTGTGTGAGAGTGTGCGAGTGTGTGTGAGAGTGTGTGAGTGTGTGGGTGTGAGAGTGTTTGAGTGTGTGTGAGATTGTGTGTGAGAGTGTGTGAATGAGTGTGTGTGAATGAGTTTGAGTGAGTGAGTGTGTGTGAATGAGTGTGAGTGAGAGAGTGTGTGTGAGAGTGTGTGAGAGTGTTAGTGTGTGAGAGTGTGTGAGATCGTGTGAGAGTGTGTGAGTGTGTGTGAGAGTGTGTGAGAGTATGTGAGTGTGTGTGAGAGTGTGACAGTGTGTGAGTGTGTTACTGTGTGTGAGTGTGTGTGAGTGTGTGTGAGAGTGTGTGTGTGTGAGTGTGTGTGAGAGTTTGTGAGAGTGTGTGAGTATGTGTGAGTGTGTGTGAGAGTGTGTGAGTGTGTGTGAGTGTGTGAGTGTGTGAGAGTGTGTGCGTGCATGTGAGTGTGTGAGAGAGTGGGTGTGAGAGTCTGTGAATGAGAGAGTGTGTGTGAGTGTGTGTGAGAGTGTGTGAGTGTGTGGGTGTGAAAGTGTGTGAGAGTGTGTGTGTGTGAGAGTGTGTGAGTGTGTGTGAATGAGTGTGAGTGAGAGAGTGTGTGTGTGAGTGTGTGTGAGAGTGTGTGAGTGAGTGTTGTGAGTGTGTGTGAGTGTGAGTGTGTGTTGTGAGTGTGTGCGAGAGTGTGTGAGTGTGTGTGAGTGTGTGTGAGAGTGTGAGTGTGTGTGAATGAGTGTGTGTGAGAGTGTGTGAGAGTATTAGAGTGTGTGAGATCGTGTGAGAGTGTGTGAGAGTGTGTGTGTGAGAGTGTGTGAGAGTGTGTGAGAGTGTGTGAGTATGTGGGTGTGAGTGTGTGAGAGTGTGTGAGTGTGTGGGTGTGAGAGTGTGTGAGAGTGTGTGAGTGTGTGTGAGTGTGTGTGAATGAGTGTGAGTGAGAGAGTGTGTGAGAGTGTGTGAGAGTGTTAGAGTGTGTGAGATCGTGTGAGATCGTGTGAGAGTGTGTGAGAGTGTGTGTGTGAGAGTGTGTGAGCGTGTGTAAGAGTGTGTGAGTGTGTGTGAGAGTGTGTGAGAGTGTGTGAGTGTGTGTGAGAGTGTGAGTGTGTGTGAGAGTGTGTGAGAGTGTGTGAGTGTGTGTGAGAGTGTGAGAGTGTGTGAGAGTGTGTGAGTGTGTGTGAGTGTGTGAGTGTGTGTGAGAGTGTGTGTGAGAGTGTGTGAGTGTGTGTGAGTGTGTGAGAGTGTGTGAGTGTGTGTGAGTGTGTGTGAGAGTGTGTGAGAGTGTGGGTGTGAGAGTTTGTGAGTGTGTGAATGAGTGTGAATGGGAGAGTGTGTGTGAGAGTGTGTGTGTGAGAGAGTGTGTGAGTGTGTGTGAGAGTGTGTGATTGTGTGGGTGTGAGAGAGTGTGAGTGTGTATGAGAGTGTGTGAGTGTGTGTGAATGAGTGTGAGTGAGAGAGTGTGTGTGTGAGAGTGTGTGAGTGTGTCTGAGAGTGTGAGAGTGTGTGAGTGTGTGTGAGTGTGTGTGTAAGTGTGTGAGAGTCTCTGTGAGAGTGTGTGAGAGTGTGAGTGTGTGAGAGTGTGTGAGTGTGTGTGAGAGTGTGTGAGAGTGTGTGATGATGTGTGAGTGTGTGTGACAGTGTGTGAGAGTGTGAGTGTGTGAGAGTGTGTGAGTGTGTGTGAGAGTGTGTGAGTATGTGTGAGTGTGTGAGTGTGTGTGAGTGTGTGAGTGTGTGTGAGAGTGTGTGAGAGTGTGTGAGTGTGTGAGAGTGTGGGTGTGAGAGTGTGTGAGTGTGTGAATGAGAGAGTGTGTGTGAGAGTGTGTGAGTGTGTGTGAGAGTGTGTGAGAGTGTGTGAGTGTGTGAGAGTGTGGGTGTGAGAGTGTGTGAGTGTGTGAATGAGTGTGAATGAGAGAGTGTGTGTGAGAGTGTGTGTGAGAGAGAGTGTGTGAGTGTGTGTGAGAGTGTGTGAGTGTGTGTGAGAGTGTGTGAGTGTGTGGGTGTGAGAGAGTGTGAGTGTGTATGAGAGTGTGTGAGTGTGTGTGAATGAGTGTGAGTGATAGAGTGTGTGTGTGAGATTGTGTGAGTGTGTGTAAGAGTGTGTGAGTGTGTCTGAGAGTGTGAGAGTGTGTGAGTGTGTGTGAGTGTGTGTGAGTGTGTGAGAGTGTGTGTGAGAGTGTGTGAGAGTGTGTGAGTGTGTGTGAGTGTGTGTGTAAGTGTGTGAGAGTCTGTGTGAGAGTGTGTGAGTGTGTGTGAGAGTGTGTGAGTATGTGTGAGTGTGTGAGTGTGTGTGAGTGTGTGTGAGAGTGTTACAGTGTGTGAGAGTGTGCGAGTGTGTGTGAGAGTGTGTGAGTGTGTGGGTGTGAGAGTGTTTGAGAGTGTGTGAGAGTGTGTTAGAGTGTGTGAGAGTGTGTGAGTGTGTGTAAGAGTGAGAGTGTGTGTGAGAGTGTGTGAGTGTGTGTGAGAGTGTGTGAATGAGTGTGTGTGAATGAGTTTGAGTGAGTGAGTGTGTGTGAATGAGTGTGAGTGAGAGAGTGTGTGTGAGATTGTGTGAGAGTGTTAGTGTGTGAGAGTGTGTGAGATCGTGTGAGAGTGTGTGAGAGTGTGTGAGTGTGTGTGAGAGTGTGTGAGAGTGTGTGAGAGTATGTGAGTGTGTGTGAGAGTGTGAGAGTGTGTGAGTGTGTTACTGTGTGTGAGTGTGTGTGAGAGTGTGTGTGTGAGTGTGTGAGAGTGTGTGAGAGTGTGTGAGTATGTGTGAGTGTGTGTGAGAGTGTGTGAGTGTGTGTGAGTGTGTGAGTGTGTGAGAGTGTGTGAGTGCATGTGAGTGTGTGAGAGAGTGGGTGTGAGAGTCTGTGAATGAGAGAGTGTGTGTGAGTGTGTGTGAGAGTGTGTGAGTGTGTGGGTGTGAAAGTGTGTGAGAGTGTGCGAGTGTGTGTGAGTGTGTGTGAGAGTGTGTGAGAGTGCGAGAGTGTGTGAGTATGTGGGTGTGAGAGTGTGTGAATGAGTGTGAATGAGAGAGAGTGTGTGAGAGTGTGTGAGTGTGTGTGAGTGTGTGTGAGAGTGTGTGAGAGTGCGAGAGTGTGTGAGTATGTGGGTGTGAGAGTGTGTGAATGAGAGAGTGTGTGTGAGAGTGTGTGAGTATGTGGGTGTGAGAGTGTGTGAGTATGTGGGTGTGAGAGTGTGTGAGTGTCTGAAAGAGTGTGAATGAGAGAGTGTGTGAGTGTCTGAAAGAGTGTGAATGAGAGAGTGTGTGTTAGAGTGTGTGAGTGTGTGTGAGTGTGTGAGAATGTGTGGGTGTGTGTGAGAGTGAGAGTGTGTGAGAGTGTGTGAGAGTGTGTGAGTGTGTGTGAGTGTGTGTGAGAGTGTGTGAGTGTGTGTGAATGAGTGTGATTGAGAGAGTGTGTGTAAGAGAGTGTGTGAGAGTGTTAGAGTGTGTGAGAGTGTGTGAGATCGTGAGAGAGTTTGAGAGTGTGTGAGAGTGTGTGAGTGTGTGTGAGTGTATGTGAGAGTGTGTGTGAGAGTGTGTGTGAGTGTGTGAGAGCGTGTGTTTGTGAGTGTGTGAGTGTGTGAGAGCGTGTGTTTGTGAGTGTGTGAGAGTGTGTGAGTGTGTGTGAGAGTGTGTGAGAGTGTGTGAGTATGTGTGAGTGTGTGTGAGAGTGTGTGAGTGTGTGTGAATGAGTGTGATTGAGAGAGTGTGTGTAAGAGAGTGTGTGAGAGTGTTAGAGTGTGTGAGAGTGTGTGAGATCGTGAGAGAGTTTGAGAGTGTGTGAGAGTGTGTGAGTGTGTGTGAGAGTGTGTGAGTGTATGTGAGAGTGTGTGTGAGAGTGTGTGTGAGTGTGTGAGAGCGTGTGTTTGTGAGTGTGTGAGTGTGTGAGAGCGTGTGTTTGTGAGTGTGTGAGAGTGTGTGAGTGTGTGTGAGAGTGTGTGAGAGTGTGTGAGTATGTGTGAGTGTGTGTGAGAGTGAGTGAGAGTGTGTGAGTATGTGTGAGTGTGTGTGAGAGTGAGTGAGAGTGTGAGTGTGTGAGAGTGTGTGTGAGAGTGTATGAGTATGTGTGAGTGTGTGAGAGTGTGTGAGTGTGTGTGAGAGTGTTACAGTGTGTGAGAGTGTGCGAGTGTGTGTGAGAGTGTGTGAGTGTGTGTGAGAGTGTGTGAGTGTGTGTGAGAGTGTGTGAGTGTGTGTGAGAATGTGTGAGTGTGTGTGAGAGAGTGTGAGTGTGTGTGAGTGTGTGTGAGAGTGTGTGAGTGTGTGTGAGAGTGTGTGAGTGTGTGTGCATGAGTGTGAGTGAAAGTGTGTGCGTGAGAGTGTGTGAGTGTGTGTGAGAGTGTGTGAGTGTGTGTGAGTGTGTGTGAGAGTGTGAGTGTGTGTGAGAGTGTGTGAGTATGTGGGTGTGAGGGTGTGTGAATGAGAGAGTGTGTATGTGAGAGTGTGTGAGTGTGTGTGAGTGTGTGTGAGAGTGTGTGTGTGTGAATGAATGTGAGTGAGAGAGTGTGTGTAAGAGAGTGTGTGAGAGTGTGTGAGTGTGTGTGAGAGTGTGAGAGTGTGTGAGAGTGTGTGAGTGTGTGTGAGTGTGTGAGTGTGTGTGAGAGTGTGTGTGAGAGTGTGTGAGTGTGTGTGAGTGTGTGAGAGTGTGTGAGTGTGTGTGAGTGTGTGTGAGAGTGTGTGAGAGTGTGGGTGTGAGAGTTTGTGAGTGTGTGAATGAGTGTGAATGGGAGAGTGTGTGTGAGAGTGTGTGTGTGAGAGAGTGTGTGAGTGTGTGTGAGAGTGTGTGAGTGTGTGTGAGAGTGTGTGAGTGTGTGGGTGTGAGAGAATGTGAGTGTGTATGAGAGTGTGTGTGAATGAGTGTGAGTGAGAGAGTGTGTGTGTGAGAGTGTGTGAGTGTGTGTGAGAGTGTGTGAGTGTGTCTGAGAGTGTGAGAGTGTGTGAGTGTGTGTGAGTGTGTGTGTAAGTGTGTGAGAGTCTGTGTGAGAGTGTGTGAGAGTGTGAGTGTGTGAGAGTGTGTGAGTGTGTGTGAGAGTGTGTGAGAGTGTGTGATGATGTGTGAGTGTGTGTGACAGTGTGTGAGAGTGTGAGTGTGTGAGAGTGTGTGAGTGTGTGTGAGAGTGTGTGAGTATGTGTGAGTGTGTGAGTGTGTGTGAGAGTGTGTGAGAGTGTGTGATGATGTGTGAGTGTGTGTGACAGTGTGTGAGAGTGTGAGTGTGTGAGAGTGTGTGAGTGTGTGTGAGAGTGTGTGAGTATGTGTGAGTGTGTGAGTGTGTGTGAGTGTGTGTGAGAGTGTGTGAGAGTGTGTGAGTGTGTGAGAGTGTGGGTGTGAGAGTGTGTGAGTGTGTGAATGAGAGAGTGTGTGTGAATGAGTGTGAGTGAGAGAGTGTGTGTGTGAGATTGTGTGAGTGTGTGTGAGAGTGTGTGAGTGTGTCTGAGAGTGTGAGAGTGTGTGAGTGTGTGTGAGTGTGTGTGAGTGTGTGAGAGTGTGTGTGAGAGTGTGTGAGAGTGTGTGAGTGTGTGTGAGTGTGTGTGTAAGTGTGTGAGAGTCTGTGTGAGAGTGTGTGAGAGTGTGAGTGTGTGAGTGTGTGTGGAGTGTGTGAGTATGTGTGAGTGTGTGAGTGTGTGTGAGTTTGTGAGAGTGTGTGAGTGTGTGTGAGAGTGTTACAGTGTGTGAGAGTGTGCGAGTGTGTGTGAGAGTGTGTGAGTGTGTGGGTGTGAGAGTGTTTGAGAGTGTGTGAGAGTGTGTTAGAGTGTGTGAGAGTGTGTGAGTGTGTGTAAGAGTGAGAGTGTGTGTGAGAGTGTGTGAGTGTGTGTGAGAGTGTGTGAGTGAGTGTGTGTGAATGAGTGTGAGTGAGAGAGTGTGTGTGAGATTGTGTGAGAGTGTTAGTGTGTGAGAGTGTGTGAGATCGTGTGAGAGTGTGTGAGAGTGTGTGAATGTGTGTGAGAGTGTGTGAGAGTGTGTGAGAGTATGTGAGTGTGTGTGAGAGTGTGTGAGTGTGTTACTGTGTGTGAGTGTGTGTGAGAGTGTGTGAGTATGTGTGAGTGTGTGTGAGAGTGTGTGAGTGTGTGTGAGTGTGTGAGTGTGTGAGAGTGTGTGAGTGCATGTGAGTGTGTGAGAGAGTGGGTGTGAGAGTCTGTGAATGAGAGAGTGTGTGTGAGTGTGTGTGAGAGTGTGTGAGTGTGTGGGTGTGAAAGTGTGTGAGAGTGTGTGTGTGTGAGAGTGTGTGAGTGTGTGTGAGTGTGTGTGAGAGTGTGTGAGAGTGCGAGAGTGTGTGAGTATGTGGGTGTGAGAGTGTGTGAATGAGTGTGAATGAGAGAGTGTGTGTGAGAGTGTGTGAGTGTGTGTGAGTGTGTGTGAGAGTGTGTGAGAGTGCGAGAGTGTGTGAGTATGTGGGTGTGAGAGTGTGTGAATGAGTGTGAATGAGAGAGTGTGTGTGAGAGTGTGTGAGTATGTGGGTGTGAGAGTGTGTGAGTATGTGGGTGTGAGAGTGTGTGAGTGTCTGAAAGAGTGTGAATGAGAGAGTGTGTGTTAGAGTGTGTGAGTGTGTGTGAGTGTGTGAGAATGTGTGGGTGTGTGTGAGAGTGAGAGTGTGTGAGAGTGTGTGAGAGTGTGTGAGTGTGTGTGAGTGTGTGTGAGAGTGTGTGAGTGTGTGTGAATGAGTGTGATTGAGAGAGTGTGTGTAAGAGAGTGTGTGAGAGTGTTAGAGTGTGTGAGAGTGTGTGAGATCGTGAGAGAGTTTGAGAGTGTGTGAGAGTGTGTGAGTGTGTGAGAGTGTGTGAGTGTATGTGAGAGTGTGTGTGAGAGTGTGTGTGAGTGTGTGAGAGCGTGTGTTTGTGAGTGTGTGAGTGTGTGAGAGCGTGTGTTTGTGAGTGTGTGAGAGTGTGTGAGTGTGTGTGAGAGTGTGTGAGAGTGTGTGAGTATGTGTGAGTGTGTGTGAGAGTGAGTGAGAGTGTGTGAGTATGTGTGAGTGTGTGTGAGAGTGAGTGAGAGTGTGAGTGTGTGAGAGTGTGTGTGAGAGTGTGTGAGTATGTGTGAGTGTGTGAGAGTGTGTGAGTGTGTGTGAGAGTGTTACAGTGTGTGAGAGTGTGCGAGTGTGTGTGAGAGTGTGTGAGTGTGTGTGAGAGTGTGTGAGTGTGTGTGAGAGTGTGTGAGTGTGTGTGAGAATGTGTGAGTGTGTGTGAGAGTGTATGAGTGTGTGTGAGTGTGTGTGAGTGTGTGTGAGAGTGTGTGAGTGTGTGTGAGAGTGTGTGAGTGTGTGTGCATGAGTGTGAGTGAAAGTGTGTGCGTGAGAGTGTGTGAGTGTGTGTGAGAGTGTGTGAGTGTGTGTGAGTGTGTGTGAGAGTGTGAGTGTGTGTGAGAGTGTGAGTGTGTGTGAGAGTGTGTGAGTATGTGGGTGTGAGGGTGTGTGAATGAGAGAGTGTGTATGTGAGAGTGTGTGAGTGTGTGTGAGTGTGTGTGAGAGTGTGTGTGTGTGAATGAGTGTGAGTGAGAGAGTGTGTGTAAGAGAGTGTGTGAGAGTGTGTGAGTGTGTGTGAGTGCGTGTGCGAGTGTGAAAGTGTGTGAGTGTGTGAGTGTGTGTGAGTGTGTGTGAGAGTGTGAGTGTGTGTGAATGAGTGTGAGTGAGAGAGTGCGTGTGAGAGTGTGTGAGAGTTTTAGAGTGTGTGAGAGTGTGTGAGATCGTGTGAGAGTGTGTGAGTGAGAGTGTGTGAGAGTGTGTGAGAGTGTGTGAGTGTGTGTGAGTGTGTGTGAGAGTGTGTGTGAGTGTGTGTGTGAGAGGGTGTGAGTGTGTGTGAGTGTGTGTGAGAGTGTGTGAGAGTGTGTGAGTGTGTGAGAGTGTGGGTGTGAGTGTGTGAGAGTCTGTGTGAGAGTGTGTGAGAGTGTGAGTGTGTGAGAGTGTGTGAGTGTGTGTGAGAGTGTGTGAGTGTGTGTGAGAGTGTGGGTGTGAGAGAGTGTGTGTGAATGAGTGTGAGTGAGAGAGTGTGTGTGTGAGAGTGTGTGAGTGTGTGTGAGTGTGAGTGTGTGTGAGTGTGTGAGAGTGTGTGTGAGAGTGTGTGAGAGTGTGTGAGTGTGTGTGAGTGTGTGTGTGAGTGTGTGAGAGTCTGTGTGAGAGTGTGTGAGAGTGTGAGTGTGTGAGAGTGTGTGAGTGTGTGTGAGAGTGTGTGAGTATGTGTGAGTGTGTGTGAGAGTGTGTGAGAGTGTGAGTGTGTGAGAGTGTGTGAGTGTGTGTGAGAGTGTGTGAGTATGTGTGAGTGTGTGAGTGTGTGTGAGTGTGTGAGAGTGTGTGAGTGAGTGTGAGTGAGAGAGTGTGTGTGAGAGTGTGTGAGAGTGTTAGTGTGTGAGAGTGTGTGAGATCGTGTGAGAGTGTGTGAGAGTGTGTGAGTGTGTGTGAGTGTGTGTGAAAGTGTGTGTGTGTGAATGAGTGTGAGTGAGAGAGTGTGTGTAAGAGAGTGTGTGAGATTGTGTGAGTGTGTGTGAGTGTGTGAGTGTGTGTGCGAGTGTGAAAGTGTGTGAGTGTGTGAGTGTGTGTGAGAGTGTGTGAGAGTGTGAGTGTGTGTGAATGAGTGTGAGTGAGAGAGTGTGTGTGAGAGTGTGTGAGAGTGTTAGAGTGTGTGAGAGTGTGTGAGATCGTGTGAGAGTGTGTGAGAGTGTGTGAGTGTGTGTGAATGAGTGTGAGTGAGAGAGTGTGTGAGAGTGTGTGAGAGTGTGTGAGATCGTGTGAGAGTGTGTGAGAATGTGTGTGTGAGAGTGTGTGAGCGTGTGTAAGAGTGTGTGAGTGTGTGTGAGAGTGTGTGAGAGTGTGTGAGTGTGTGTGAGAGTGTGAGTGTGTGTGAGAGTGTGTGAGTGTGTGTGAGAGTGTGTGAGAGTGTGTGAGTGTGTGTGAGTGTGTGAGTGTGTGTGAGAGTGTGTGTGAGAGTGTGTGAGTGTGTGTGAGTGTGTGTGAGAGTGTGTGAGAGTGTGTGAGTGAGTGAGAGTGTGGGTGTGAGAGTGTGTGAGTGTGTGAATGAGAGAGTGTGTGTGAGAGTGTGTGTGTGAGAGAGTGTGTGAGTGTGTGTGAGAGTGTGTGAGTGTGTGCGAGAGTGTGTGAGTGTGTGGGTGTGAGAGTGTGTGAGTGTGTGTGAGAGTGTGTGAGTGTGTGGGCGTGTGAGAGTGTGTGTGAATGAATGTGAGTGAGAGAGTGTGAGTGAGAGAGTGTGTGTGTGAGAGTGTGTGAGTGTGTGTGAAAGTGTGTGAGTGTGTGTGAGAGTGTGTGTGTGAGAGTGTTAGAGTGTGTGAGAGTGTGTGAGATCGTGTGAGAGTGTGTGAGAGTGTGTGAGTGTGTGTGTGTGAGAGTGTGTGAGTATGTGGGTGTGAGTGTGTGAGTGTGTGTGAGTGTGTGTGAATGAGTGTGAGTGAGAGAGTGTGTGAGTGTGTGTGAGAGTGTGTGAGATTGTGTGAGTCTGTGTGAGAGTGTGAGAGTGTGTGAGAGTGTGTGAGTGTGTGTGAGTGTGTGAGTGTGTGTCAGAGTGTGTGTGAGAGTGTGTGTGAGTGTGTGTGATAGTGTGTGAGAGTGTGTGTGTGAGTGTGTGTGAGAGTGTGTGAGTGAGTGTGTGAGTGTGTGTGAGAGTGTTAGAGTGTGTGAGTGTGTGAGAGTGTGTAAGTGTGTGTGAGTGTGCATGAATAATTGTGAGTGAGAGTGTGTGAGTGTGCGTGTGAGAGTGTGTGAGTGTGTGTGAATGAGTGCGAGTGAGTGTGTGAGTGTGTGTGAGAGTGTGTGAGTGTGTGTGAGTGAGAGTGTGTGTGAGAGTGTGTGAGTGTGTGTGAGAGTGTGTGAGTGTGTGTGAGAGTATGTGAGAGTGTGTGAGTGTGTGTGAGAGTGTGTGAGTGTGTGAGAGTGTGTGAGAGTGTGTGAGTGTGCGTGAATGAGTGTGAGTGAGAGAGTGTGTGTGTGAGAGTGTGTGAGTGTGTGTGAATGAGTGTGAGTGAGATAGTGTGTGTGAGAGAGTGTGTGAGTGTGTGTGAGAGTGTGTGTGAGTGTGTGAGAGTGTGCGTAAGTGTGTCTGAGAGTGTGTGAGAGTGTGTGAGTGTGTGTGAATGTGTGTGAGAGTGTGTGAGAGTGTGTGAGTGTGTGTGAGAGTGTGTGAGTGTATAAGAGTGTGTGAGTGTGTGAATGAGAGAGTCTGTGTGTGTGAGTGTGTGTGAGAGTGTGTGAGTATGTGTGAGTGTGTGTGAGAGTGTGTGAGTGTGTGAGTGTGTGAGAGTGTGTGAGTGCATGTGAGTGTGTGAGAGTCTGTGAATGAGAGAGTGTGTGTGAGTGTGTGTGAGAGTGTGTGAGTGTGTGGGTGTGAAAGTGTGTGAGAGTGTGTGTGTGTGAGAGTGTGTGAGTGTGTGGGTGTGAAAGTGTGTGAGAGTGTGTGAGTGTCTGTGAGTGTGTGTGAGAGTGTGAGTGTGTGTGAATGAGTGTGTGTGAGAGTGTGTGAGTGTATGAGAGTTTGTGAGAGTGTGAATGAGAGAGTCTGTGTGTGAGAGTGTGTGAGTGTGTGTGAGTGTGTGTGAGAGTGTGTGAGTGTGTGTGAGACTGTGTGAGTGTGTGAGTGTGTGTGAGTGTTTCTGAGAGTGTGTGAGTGTGTGTGAGAGTGTGTGAGAGTGAGAGTATGTGGGTGTGAGAGTGTGTGAATGAATGTGAATGAGAGTGTGTGAGTGTGTGTGAGAGTGTGTGAGTGTGTGTGAGAGTGTGTGAGAGTGTGTGAGTGTGTGTGAGAGTGTGTGAGTGTGTGAGTGTGTGTGAGAGTGTGTGAGTGTGTGAGAGTGTGTGAGAGTGTGTGAGTGTGTGTGAATGAGTGTGAGTGAGAGAGTGTGTGTGTGAGAGTGTGTGAGTGTGTGTGAATGAGTGTGAGTGAGATAGTGTGTGTGAGAGAGTGTGTGAGTGTGTGTGAGAGTGTGTGTGAGTGTGTGAGAGTGTGCGTAAGTGTGTGTGAGGGTGTGTGAGAGTGTGTGAGTGTGTGAATGCGAGAGTCTGTGTGTGTGAGTGTGTGAGTGTGTGTGAGAGTGTGTGAGTGTGTTACTGTGTGTGAGTGTGTGTGAGAGTGTGTGTGTGTGAGTGTGTGTGAGAGTGTATGAGAGTGTGTGAGTATGTGTGAGTGTGTGTGAGAGTGTGTGAGTGTGTGTGAGTGTGTGAGTGTGTGAGAGTGTGTGAGTGCATGTGAGTGTGTGAGAGAGTGGGTGTGAGAGTCTGTGAATGAGAGAGTGTGTGTGAGTGTGTGTGAGAGTGTGTGAGTGTGTGTGAGAGTGTGTGAGTGTGTGGGTGTGAAAGTGTGTGAGAGAGTTTGTGTGTGAGAGTGTGTGAGTGTGTGTGAATGAGTGTGAGTGAGAGAGTGTGTGTGTGAGAGTGTGTGAGTGTGTGTGAATGAGTGTGAGTGAGAGAGTGTGTGTGTGAGATTGTGTGAGTGTGTGTGAGAGTGTGTGAGTGTGTCTGAGAGTGTGAGAGTGTGTGAGTGTGTGTGAGTGTGAGTGTGTGTGAGTGTGTGAGAGTGTGTGTGAGAGTGTGTGAGTGTGTGTGTAAGTGTGTGAGAGTCTGTGTGAGAGTGTGTGAGAGTGTGAGTGTGTGTGAGAGTGTGTGAGTATGTGTGAGTGTGTGAGTGTGTGTGAGTGTGTGAGAGTGTGTGAGTGTGTGTGAGAGTGTTACAGTGTGTGAGAGTGTGCGAGTGTGTGTGAGAGTGTGTGAGTGTGTGGGTGTGAGTGTGTTTGAGTGTGTGTGAGAGTGTGTGAATGAGTGTGTGTGAATGAGTTTGAGTGAGTGAGTGTGTGTGAATGAGTGTGAGTGAGAGAGTGTGTGTGAGAGTGTGTGAGAGTGTTAGTGTGTGAGAGTGTGTGAGATCGTGTGAGAGTGTGTGAGAGTGTGTGAGTGTGTGTGAGAGTGTGTGAGAGTGTGTGAGAGTATGTGAGTGTGTGTAAGAGTGTGACAGTGTGTGAGTGTGTTACTGTGTGTGAGTGTGTGTGAGAGTGTGTGTGTGTGAGTGTGTGTGAGAGTTTGTCAGAGTGTGTGAGTATGTGTGAGTGTGTGTGAGAGTGTGTGAGTGTGTGTGAGTGTGTGAGTGTGTGAGAGTGTGTGAGTGCATGTGAGTGTGTGAGAGAGTGGGTGTGAGAGTCTGTGAATGAGAGAGTGTGTGTGAGTGTGTGTGAGAGTGTGTGAGTGTGTGGGTGTGAAAGTGTGTGAGAGTGTGTGTGTGTGAGAGTGTGTGAGTGTGTGTGAATGAGTGTGAGTGAGAGAGTGTGTGTGTGAGTGTGTGTGAGAGTGTGTGAGTGAGTGTTGTGAGTGTGTGTGAGTGTGAGTGTGTGTTGTGAGTGTGTGCGAGAGTGTGTGAGTGTGTGTGAGTGTGTGTGAGAGTGTGAGTGTGTGTGAATGAGTGTGTGTGAGAGTGTGTGAGAGTATTAGAGTGTGTGAGATCGTGTGAGAGTGTGTGAGAGTGTGTGTGTGAGAGTGTGTGAGAGTGTGTGAGTATGTGGGTGTGAGTGTGTGAGAGTGTGTGAGTGTGTGTGTGTGAGAGTGTGTGAGAGTGTGTGAGTGTGTGTGAGTGTGTGTGAATGAGTGTGAGTGAGAGAGTGTGTGAGAGTGTGTGAGAGTGTTAGAGTGTGTGAGATCGTGTGAGATCGTGTGAGAGTGTGTGAGAGTGTGTGTGTGAGAGTGTGTGAGCGTGTGTAAGAGTGTGTGAGTGTGTGTGAGTGTGTGTGAGAGTGTGAGTGTGTGTGAGAGTGTGAGTGTGTGTGAATGAGTGTGTGTGAGATCGTGTGAGTGTGTGTGAGAGTGTGTGAGTGTGTGGGTGTGAGAGAGTGTGAGTGTGTATGAGAGTGTGTGAGTGTGTGTGAATGAGTGTGAGTGAGAGAGTGTGTGTGTGAGATTGTGTGAGTGTGTGTGAGAGTGTGAGAGTGTGTCTGAGAGTGTGAGAGTGTGTGAGTGTGTGTGAGTGTGTGAGAGTGTGTGTGAGAGTGTGTGAGTGTGTGTGTAAGTGTGTGAGAGTCTGTGTGAGAGTGTGTGAGAGTGTGAGTGTGTGTGAGAGTGTGTGAGTATGTGTGAGTGTGTGAGTGTGTGTGAGTGTGTGAGAGTGTGTGAGTGTGTGTGAGAGTGTTACAGTGTGTGAGAGTGTGCGAGTGTGTGTGAGAGTGTGTGAGTGTGTGGGTGTGAGAGTGTTTGAGTGTGTGTGAGAGTGTGTGAATGAGTGTGTGTGAATGAGTTTGAGTGAGTGAGTGTGTGTGAATGAGTGTGAGTGAGAGAGTGTGTGTGAGAGTGTGTGAGAGTGTTAGTGTGTGAGAGTGTGTGAGATCGTGTGAGAGTGTGTGAGTGTGTGTGAGAGTGTGTGAGAGTGTGTGAGAGTATGTGAGTGTGTGTGAGAGTGTGACAGTGTGTGAGTGTGTTACTGTGTGTGAGTGTGTGTGAGAGTGTGTGTGTGTGAGTGTGTGTGAGAGTTTGTGAGAGTGTGTGAGTATGTGTGAGTGTGTGTGAGAGTGTGTGAGTGTGTGTGAGTGTGTGAGTGTGTGAGAGTGTGTGAGTGCATGTGAGTGTGTGAGAGAGTGGGTGTGAGAGTCTGTGAATGAGAGAGTGTGTGTGAGTGTGTGTGAGAGTGTGTGAGTGTGTGGGTGTGAAAGTGTGTGAGAGTGTGTGTGTGTGAGAGTGTGTGAGTGTGTGTGAATGAGTGTGAGTGAGAGAGTGTGTGTGTGAGTGTGTGTGAGAGTGTGTGAGTGAGTGTTGTGAGTGTGTGTGAGTGTGAGTGTGTGTTGTGAGTGTGTGCGAGAGTGTGTGAGTGTGTGTGAGTGTGTGTGAGAGTGTGAGTGTGTGTGAATGAGTGTGTGTGAGAGTGTGTGAGAGTATTAGAGTGTGTGAGATCGTGTGAGAGTGTGTGTGTGAGAGTGTGTGAGAGTGTGTGAGTATGTGGGTGTGAGTGTGTGAGAGTGTGTGAGTGTGTGGGTGTGAGAGTGTGTGAGAGTGTGTGAGTGTGTGTGAGTGTGTGTGAATGAGTGTGAGTGAGAGAGTGTGTGAGAGTGTGTGAGAGTGTTAGAGTGTGTGAGATCGTGTGAGATCGTGTGAGAGTGTGTGAGAGTGTGTGTGTGAGAGTGTGTGAGCGTGTGTAAGAGTGTGTGAGTGTGTGTGAGAGTGTGTGAGAGTGTGTGAGTGTGTGTGAGAGTGTGAGTGTGTGTGAGAGTGTGAGTGTGTGTGAATGAGTGTGTGTGAGATCGTGTGAGAGTGTGTGAGAGTGTGTGTGTGAGAGTGTGTGAGTATGTGGGTGTGAGTGTGTGAGAGTGTGTGAGTGTGTGGGTGTGAGAGTGTGTGAGAGTGTGTGAGTGTGTGTGAATGAGTGTGAGTGAGAGAGTGTGTGAGAGTGTTAGAGTGTGTGAGAGTGTGTGAGATCGTGTGAGAGTGTGTGAGAGTGTGTGTGTGAGAGTGTGTGAGCGTGTGTAAGAGTGTGGGAGTGTGTGTGAGAGTGTGTGAGAGTGTGTGAGTGTGTGTGAGAGTGTGAGTGTGTGTGAGAGTGTGTGAGAGTGTGTGAGTGTGTGTGAGAGTGTCAGAGTGTGTGAGAGTGTGTGAGTGTGTGTGAGTGTGTGAGTGTGTGTGAGTGTGTGTGAGAGTGTGTGAGTGTGTGTGAGTGTGTGTGAGAGTGTGTGAGAGTGTGTGAGTGTGTGAGAGTGTGGGTGTGAGAGTGTGTGAGTGTGTGAATGAGAGAGTGTGTGTGAGTGTGTTAGAGTGTGTGAGAGTGTGTGAGTGTGTGAGAGTGTGGGTGTGAGAGTGTGTGAGTGTGTGAATGAGTGTGAATGAGAGAGTGTGTGTGAGAGTGTGTGTGTGAGAGAGTGTGTGAGTGTGTGTGAGAGTGTGTGAGTGTGTGTGAGAGTGTGTGAGTGTGTGGGTGTGAGAGAGTGTGAGTGTGTATGAGAGTGTGTGAGTGTGTGTGAATGAGTGTGAGTGAGAGAGTGTGTGTGTGAGATTGTGTGAGTGTGTGTGAGAGTGTGTGAGTGTGTCTGAGAGTGTGAGAGTGTGTGAGTGTGTGTGAGTGTGAGTGTGTGTGAGTGTGTGAGAGTGTGTGTGAGAGTGTGTGAGTGTGTGTGAGTGTGTGTGTAAGTGTCTGAGAGTCTGTGTGAGAGTGTGTGAGAGTGTGAGTGTGTGAGTGTGTGTGAGAGTGTGTGAGTATGTGTGAGTGTGTGAGTGTGTGTGAGTGTGTGAGAGTGTGTGAGTGTGTGTGAGAGTGTTACAGTGTGTGAGAGTGTGCGAGTGTGTGTGAGAGTGTGTGAGTGTGTGGGTGTGAGAGTGTTTGAGTGTGTGTGAGAGTGTGTGTGAGAGTGTGTGAATGAGTGTGTGTGAATGAGTTTGAGTGAGTGAGTGTGTGTGAATGAGTGTGAGTGAGAGAGTGTGTGTGAGAGTGTTAGTGTGTGAGAGTGTGTGAGATCGTGTGAGAGTGTGTGAGAGTGTGTGAGTGTGTGTGAGAGTGTGTGAGAGTATGTGAGTGTGTGTGAGAGTGTGACAGTGTGTGAGTGTGTTACTGTGTGTGAGTGTGTGTGAGTGTGTGTGAGAGTGTGTGTGTGTGAGTGTGTGTGAGAGTTTGTGAGAGTGTGTGAGTATGTGTGAGTGTGTGTGAGAGTGTGTGAGTGTGTGTGAGTGTGTCAGTGTGTGAGAGTGTGTGAGTGCATGTGAGTGTGTGAGAGAGTGGGTGTGAGAGTCTGTGAATGAGAGAGTGTGTGTGAGTGTGTGTGAGAGTGTGTGAGTGTGTGGGTGTGAAAGTGTGTGAGAGTGTGTGTGTGTGAGAGTGTGTGAGTGTGTGTGAATGAGTGTGAGTGAGAGAGTGTGTGTGTGAGTGTGTGTGAGAGTGTGTGAGTGAGTGTTGTGAGTGTGTGTGAGTGTGAGTGTGTGTTGTGAGTGTGTGCGAGAGTGTGTGAGTGTGTGTGAGTGTGTGTGAGAGTGTGAGTGTGTGTGAATGAGTGTGTGTGAGAGTGTGTGAGAGTATTAGAGTGTGTGAGATCGTGTGAGAGTGTGTGAGAGTGTGTGTGTGAGAGTGTGTGAGTATGTGGGTGTGAGTGTGTGAGAGTGTGTGAGTGTGTGTGAGTGTGTGTGAGTGTGTGTGAGAGTGTGGGTGTGAGAGTTTGTGAGTGTGTGAATGAGTGTGAATGGGAGAGTGTGTGTGAGAGTGTGTGTGTGAGAGAGTGTGTGAGTGTGTGTGAGAGTGTGTGAGTGTGTGTGAGAGTGTGTGAGTGTGTGGGTGTGAGAGAGTGTGAGTGTGTATGAGAGTGTGTGAGTGTGTGTGAATGAGTGTGAGTGAGAGAGTGTGTGTGTGAGAGTGTGTGAGTGTGTCTGAGAGTGTGAGAGTGTGTGAGTGTGTGTGAGTGTGTGTGTAAGTGTGTGAGAGTCTGTGTGAGAGTGTGTGAGAGTGTGAGTGTGTGAGAGTGTGTGAGTGTGTGTGAGAGTGTGTGAGAGTGTGTGATGATGTGTGAGTGTGTGTGACAGTGTGTGAGAGTGTGAGTGTGTGAGAGTGTGTGAGTGTGTGTGAGAGTGTGTGAGTATGTGTGAGTGTGTGAGTGTGTGTGAGTGTGTGAGTGTGTGTGAGAGTGTGTGAGAGTGTGTGAGTGTGTGAGAGTGTGGGTGTGAGAGTGTGTGAGTGTGTGAATGAGAGAGTGTGTGTGAGAGTGTGTGAGTGTGTGTGAGAGTGTGTGAGAGTGTGTGAGTGTGTGAGAGTGTGGGTGTGAGAGTGTGTGAGTGTGTGAATGAGTGTGAATGAGAGAGTGTGTGTGAGAGTGTGTGTGAGAGAGAGTGTGTGAGTGTGTGTGAGAGTGTGTGAGTGTGTGTGAGAGTGTGTGAGTGTGTGGGTGTGAGAGAGTGTGAGTGTGTATGAGAGTGTGTGAGTGTGTGTGAATGAGTGTGAGTGATAGAGTGTGTGTGTGAGATTGTGTGAGTGTGTGTGAGAGTGTGTGAGTGTGTCTGAGAGTGTGAGAGTGTGTGAGTGTGTGTGAGTGTGTGAGAGTGTGTGTGAGAGTGTGTGAGAGTGTGTGAGTGTGTGTGAGTGTGTGTGTAAGTGTGTGAGAGTCTGTGTGAGAGTGTGTGAGAGTGTGAGTGTGTGAGTGTGTGTGAGAGTGTGTGAGTATGTGTGAGTGTGTGAGTGTGTGTGAGTTTGTGAGAGTGTGTGAGTGTGTGTGAGAGTGTTACAGTGTGTGAGAGTGTGCGAGTGTGTGTGAGAGTGTGTGAGTGTGTGGGTGTGAGAGTGTTTGAGAGTGTGTGAGAGTGTGTTAGAGTGTGTGAGAGTGTGTGAGTGTGTGTAAGAGTGAGAGTGTGTGTGAGAGTGTGTGAGTGTGTGTGAGAGTGTGTGAATGAGTGTGTGTGAATGAGTTTGAGTGAGTGAGTGAGTGTGAATGAGTGTGAGTGAGAGAGTGTGTGTGAGATTGTGTGAGAGTGTTAGTGTGTGAGAGTGTGTGAGATCGTGTGAGAGTGTGTGAGAGTGTGTGAGAGTGTGTGAGAGTGTGTGAGAGTGTGTGAGAGTATGTGAGTGTGTGTGAGAGTGTGAGAGTGTGTGAGTGTGTTACTGTGTGTGAGTGTGTGTGAGAGTGTGTGTGTGTGAGTGTGTGAGAGTGTGTGAGTATGTGTGAGTGTGTGTGAGAGTGTGTGAGTGTGTGTGAGTGTGTGAGTGTGTGAGAGTGTGTGAGTGCATGTGAGTGTGTGAGAAAGTGGGTGTGAGAGTCTGTGAATGAGAGAGTGTGTGTGAGTGTGTGTGAGAGTGTGTGAGTGTGTGGGTGTGAAAGTGTGTGAGAGTGTGTGTGTGTGAGAGTGTGTGAGTGTGTGTGAGTGTGTGTGAGAGTGTGTGAGAGTGCGAGAGTGTGTGAGTATGTGGGTGTGAGAGTGTGTGAATGAGTGTGAATGAGAGAGTGTGTGTGAGAGTGTGTGAGTGTGTGTGAGTGTGTGTGAGAGTGTGTGAGAGTGCGAGAGTGTGTGAGTATGTGGGTGTGAGAGTGTGTGAATGAGAGAGTGTGTGTGAGAGTGTGTGAGTATGTGGGTGTGAGAGTGTGTGACTATGTGGGTGTGAGAGTGTGTGAGTGTCTGAAAGAGTGTGAATGAGAGAGTGTGTGTTAGAGTGTGTGAGTGTGTGTGAGTGTGTGAGAATGTGTGGGTGTGTGTGAGAGTGAGAGTGTGTGAGAGTGTGTGAGAGTGTGTGAGTGTGTGTGAGTGTGTGTGAGAGTGTGTGAGTGTGTGTGATTGAGAGAGTGTGTGTAAGAGAGTGTGTGAGAGTGTTAGAGTGTGTGAGAGTGTGTGAGATCGTGAGAGAGTTTGAGAGTGTGTGAGAGTGTGTGAGTGTGTGTGAGAGTGTGTGAGTGTATGTGAGAGTGTGTGTGAGAGTGTGTGTGAGTGTGTGAGAGTGTGTGAGTATGTGTGAGTGTGTGTGAGAGTGAGTGAGAGTGTGTGAGTATGTGTGAGTGTGTGTGAGAGTGAGTGAGAGTGTGAGTGTGTGAGAGTGTGTGTGAGAGTGTGTGAGTATGTGTGAGTGTGTGAGAGTGTGTGAGTGTGTGTGAGAGTGTTACAGTGTGTGAGAGTGTGCGAGTGTGTGTGAGAGTGTGTGAGTGTGTGTGAGAGTGTGTGAGTGTGTGTGAGAGTGTGTGAGTGTGTGTGAGAATGTGTGAGTGTGTGTGAGAGTGTGTGAGTGTGTGTGAGTGTGTGTGAGAGTGTGTGAGTGTGTGTGAGAGTGTGTGAGTGTGTGTGCATGAGTGTGAGTGAAAGTGTGTGCGTGAGAGTGTGTGAGTGTGTGTGAGAGTGTGTGAGTGTGTGTGAGTGTGTGTGAGAGTGTGAGTGTGTGTGAGAGTGTGAGTGTGTGTGAGAGTGTGTGAGTATGTGGGTGTGAGGGTGTGTGAATGAGAGAGTGTGTATGTGAGAGTGTGTGAGTGTGTGTGAGTGTGTGTGAGTGTGTGTGAGAGTGTGTGTGAATGAGTGTGAGTGAGAGAGTGTGTGTAAGAGAGTGTGTGAGAGTGTGTGAGTGTGTGTGAGAGTGTGAGAGTGTGTGAGAGTGTGTGAGTGTGTGTGAGTGTGTGAGTGTGTGTGAGAGTGTGTGTGAGAGTGTGTGAGTGTGTGTGAGTGTGTGAGAGTGTGTGAGTGTGTGTGAGTGTGTGTGAGAGTGTGTGAGAGTGTGGGTGTGAGAGTTTGTGAGTGTGTGAATGAGTGTGAATGGGAGAGTGTGTGTGAGAGTGTGTGTGTGAGAGAGTGTGTGAGTGTGTGTGAGAGTGTGTGAGTGTGTGTGAGAGTGTGTGAGTGTGTCTGAGAGTGTGAGAGTGTGTGAGTGTGTGTGAGTGTGTGTGAGTGTGTGAGAGTGTGTGTGAGAGTGTGTGAGAGTGTGTGAGTGTGTGTGAGTGTGTGTGTAAGTGTGTGAGAGTCTGTGTGAGAGTGTGTGAGAGTGTGAGTGTGTGAGTGTGTGTGAGAGTGTGTGAGTATGTGTGAGTGTGTGAGTGTGTGTGAGTTTGTGAGAGTGTGTGAGTGTGTGTGAGAGTGTTACAGTGTGTGAGAGTGTGCGAGTGTGTGTGAGAGTGTGTGAGTGTGTGGGTGTGAGAGTGTTTGAGAGTGTGTGAGAGTGTGTTAGAGTGTGTGAGAGTGTGTGAGTGTGTGTAAGAGTGAGAGTGTGTGTGAGAGTGTGTGAGTGTGTGTGAGAGTGTGTGAATGAGTGTGTGTGAATGAGTTTGAGTGAGTGAGTGAGTGTGAATGAGTGTGAGTGAGAGAGTGTGTGTGAGATTGTGTGAGAGTGTTAGTGTGTGAGAGTGTGTGAGATCGTGTGAGAGTGTGTGAGAGTGTGTGAGAGTGTGTGAGAGTATGTGAGTGTGTGTGAGAGTGTGAGAGTGTGTGAGTGTGTTACTGTGTGTGAGTGTGTGTGAGAGTGTGTGTGTGTGAGTGTGTGAGAGTGTGTGAGTATGTGTGAGTGTGTGTGAGAGTGTGTGAGTGTGTGTGAGTGTGTGAGTGTGTGAGAGTGTGTGAGTGCATGTGAGTGTGTGAGAAAGTGGGTGTGAGAGTCTGTGAATGAGAGAGTGTGTGTGAGTGTGTGTGAGAGTGTGTGAGTGTGTGGGTGTGAAAGTGTGTGAGAGTGTGTGTGTGTGAGAGTGTGTGAGTGTGTGTGAGTGTGTGTGAGAGTGTGTGAGAGTGCGAGAGTGTGTGAGTATGTGGGTGTGAGAGTGTGTGAATGAGTGTGAATGAGAGAGTGTGTGTGAGAGTGTGTGAGTGTGTGTGAGTGTGTGTGAGAGTGTGTGAGAGTGCGAGAGTGTGTGAGTATGTGGGTGTGAGAGTGTGTGAATGAGAGAGTGTGTGTGAGAGTGTGTGAGTATGTGGGTGTGAGAGTGTGTGAGTATGTGGGTGTGAGAGTGTGTGAGTGTCTGAAAGAGTGTGAATGAGAGAGTGTGTGTTAGAGTGTGTGAGTGTGTGTGAGTGTGTGAGAATGTGTGGGTGTGTGTGAGAGTGAGAGTGTGTGAGAGTGTGTGAGAGTGTGTGAGTGTGTGTGAGTGTGTGTGAGAGTGTGTGAGTGTGTGTGAATGAGTGTGATTGAGAGAGTGTGTGTAAGAGAGTGTGTGAGAGTGTTAGAGTGTGTGAGAGTGTGTGAGATCGTGAGAGAGTTTGAGAGTGTGTGAGAGTGTGTGAGTGTGTGTGAGAGTGTGTGAGTGTATGTGAGAGTGTGTGTGAGAGTGTGTGTGAGTGTGTGAGAGTGTGTGAGTATGTGTGAGTGTGTGTGAGAGTGAGTGAGAGTGTGTGAGTATGTGTGAGTGTGTGTGAGAGTGAGTGAGAGTGTGAGTGTGTGAGAGTGTGTGTGAGAGTGTGTGAGTATGTGTGAGTGTGTGAGAGTGTGTGAGTGTGTGTGAGAGTGTTACAGTGTGTGAGAGTGTGAGAGTGTGTGAGTGTGTGTGAGAGTGTGTGAGTGTGTGTGAGAGTGTGTGAGTGTGTGTGAGAATGTGTGAGTGTGTGTGAGAGTGTGTGAGTGTGTGTGAGTGTGTGTGAGAGTGTGTGAGTGTGTGTGAGAGTGTGTGAGTGTGTGTGCATGAGTGTGAGTGAAAGTGTGTGCGTGAGAGTGTGTGAGTGTGTGTGAGAGTGTGTGAGTGTGTGTGAGTGTGTGTGAGAGTGTGAGTGTGTGTGAGAGTGTGAGTGTGTGTGAGAGTGTGTGAGTATGTGGGTGTGAGGGTGTGTGAATGAGAGAGTGTGTATGTGAGAGTGTGTGAGTGTGTGTGAGTGTGTGTGAGTGTGTGTGAGAGTGTGTGTGTGTGAATGAGTGTGAGTGAGAGAGTGTGTGTAAGAGAGTGTGTGAGAGTGTGTGAGTGTGTGTGAGAGTGTGAGAGTGTGTGAGAGTGTGTGAGTGTGTGTGAGTGTGTGAGTGTGTGTGAGAGTGTGTGTGAGAGTGTGTGAGTGTGTGTGAGTGTGTGAGAGTGTGTGAGTGTGTGTGAGTGTGTGTGAGAGTGTGTGAGAGTGTGGGTGTGAGAGTTTGTGAGTGTGTGAATGAGTGTGAATGGGAGAGTGTGTGTGAGAGTGTGTGTGTGAGAGAGTGTGTGAGTGTGTGTGAGAGTGTGTGAGTGTGTGTGAGAGTGTGTGAGTGTGTGGGTGTGAGAGAATGTGAGTGTGTATGAGAGTGTGTGAGTGTGTGTGAATGAGTGTGAGTGAGAGAGTGTGTGTGTGAGAGTGTGTGAGTGTGTCTGAGAGTGTGAGAGTGTGTGAGTGTGTGTGTAAGTGTGTGAGAGTCTGTGTGAGAGTGTGTGAGAGTGTGAGTGTGTGAGAGTGTGTGAGTGTGTGTGAGAGTGTGTGATGATGTGTGAGTGTGTGTGACAGTGTGTGAGAGTGTGAGTGTGTGAGAGTGTGTGAGTGTGTGTGAGAGTGTGTGAGTATGTGTGAGTGTGTGAGTGTGTGTGAGAGTGTGTGAGAGTGTGTGATGATGTGTGAGTGTGTGTGACAGTGTGTGAGAGTGTGAGTGTGTGAGAGTGTGTGAGTGTGTGTGAGAGTGTGTGAGTATGTGTGAGTGTGTGAGTGTGTGTGAGTGTGTGAGTGTGTGTGAGAGTGTGTGAGAGTGTGTGAGTGTGTGAGAGTGTGGGTGTGAGAGTGTGTGAGTGTGTGAATGAGTGTGAATGAGAGAGTGTGTGTGAGAGTGTGTGTGTGTGAGAGTGTGTGAGAGTGTGAGTGTGTGAGTGTGTGTGAGAGTGTGTGAGTATGTGTGAGTGTGTGAGTGTGTGTGAGTTTGTGAGAGTGTGTGAGTGTGTGTGAGAGTGTTACAGTGTGTGAGAGTGTGCGAGTGTGTGTGAGAGTGTGTGAGTGTGTGGGTGTGAGAGTGTTTGAGAGTGTGTGAGAGTGTGTTAGAGTGTGTGAGAGTGTGTGAGTGTGTGTAAGAGTGAGAGTGTGTGTGAGAGTGTGTGAGTGTGTGTGAGAGTGTGTGAATGAGTGTGTGTGAATGAGTTTGAGTGAGTGAGTGTGTGTGAATGAGTGTGAGTGAGAGAGTGTGTGTGAGATTGTGTGAGAGTGTTAGTGTGTGAGAGTGTGTGAGATCGTGTGAGAGTGTGTGAGAGTGTGTGAGTGTGTGTGAGAGTGTGTGAGAGTGTGTGAGAGTATGTGAGTGTGTGTGAGAGTGTGAGAGTGTGTGAGTGTGTTACTGTGTGTGAGTGTGTGTGAGAGTGTGTGTGTGTGAGTGTGTGAGAGTGTGTGAGTATGTGTGAGTGTGTGAGAGAGTGTGTGAGTGTGTGTGAGTGTGTGAGTGTGTGAGAGTGTGTGAGTGCATGTGAGTGTGTGAGAGAGTGGGTGTGAGAGTCTGTGAATGAGAGAGTGTGTGTGAGTGAGTGTGAGAGTGTGTGAGTGTGTGGGTGTGAAAGTGTGTGAGAGTGTGTGTGTGTGAGAGTGTGTGAGTGTGTGTGAGTGTGTGTGAGAGTGTGTGAGAGTGCGAGAGTGTGTGAGTATGTGGGTGTGAGAGTGTGTGAATGAGTGTGAATGAGAGAGTGTGTGTGAGAGTGTGTGAGTGTGTGTGAGTGTGTGTGAGAGTGTGTGAGAGTGCGAGAGTGTGTGAGTATGTGGGTGTGAGAGTGTGTGAATGAGTGTGAATGAGAGAGTGTGTGTGAGAGTGTGTGAGTATGTGGGTGTGAGAGTGTGTGAGTATGTGGGTGTGAGAGTGTGTGAGTGTCTGAAAGAGTGTGAATGAGAGAGTGTGTGTTAGAGTGTGTGAGTGTGTGTGAGTGTGTGAGAATGTGTGGGTGTGTGTGAGAGTGAGAGTGTGTGAGAGTGTGTGAGAGTGTGTGAGTGTGTGTGAGTGTGTGTGAGAGTGTGTGAGTGTGTGTGAATGAGTGTGATTGAGAGAGTGTGTGTAAGAGAGTGTGTGAGAGTGTTAGAGTGTGTGAGAGTGTGTGAGATCGTGAGAGAGTTTGAGAGTGTGTGAGAGTGTGTGAGTGTGTGTGAGAGTGTGTGAGTGTATGTGAGAGTGTGTGTGAGTGTGTGAGAGCGTGTGTTTGTGAGTGTGTGAGTGTGTGAGAGCGTGTGTTTGTGAGTGTGTGAGAGTGTGTGAGTGTGTGTGAGTGTGTGTGAGAGTGTGCGAGTGTGTGTGAGAGTGTGTGAGTGTGTGTGAGAGTGTGTGAGTGTGTGTGAGAGTGTGTGAGTGTGTGTGAGAATGTGTGAGTGTGTGTGAGAGTGTGTGAGTGTGTGTGAGTGTGTGTGAGTGTGTGTGAGAGTGTGTGAGTGTGTGTGAGAGTGTGTGAGTGTGTGTGCATGAGTGTGAGTGAAAGTGTGTGCGTGAGAGTGTGTGAGTGTGTGTGAGAGTGTGTGAGTGTGTGTGAGTGTGTGTGAGAGTGTGTGAGTATGTGGGTGTGAGGGTGTGTGAATGAGAGAGTGTGTATGTGAGAGTGTGTGAGTGTGTGTGAGTGTGTGTGAGAGTGTGTGTGTGTGAATGAGTGTGAGTGAGAGAGTGTGTGTAAGAGAGTGTGTGAGAGTGTGTGAGTGTGTGTGAGTGTGTGAGTGCGTGTGCGAGTGTGAAAGTGTGTGAGTGTGTGAGTGTGTGTGAGTGTGTGTGAGAGTGTGAGTGTGTGTGAATGAGTGTGAGTGAGAGAGTGCGTGTGAGAGTGTGTGAGAGTGTTAGAGTGTGTGAGAGTGTGTGAGATCGTGTGAGAGTGTGTGAGTGTGTGTGAGTGAGAGTGTGTGAGAGTGTGTGAGAGTGTGTGAGTGTGTGTGAGTGTGTGTGAGAGTGTGTGAGTGTGTGAGAGTGTGGGTGTGAGTGTGTGAGAGTCTGTGTGAGAGTGTGAGTGTGTGAGAGTGTGTGAGTGTGTGTGAGAGTGTGTGAGTGTGTGTGAGAGTGTGGGTGTGAGAGAGTGTGTGTGAATGAGTGTGAGTGAGAGAGTGTGTGTGTGAGAGTGTGTGAGTGTGTGTGAGTGTGAGTGTGTGTGAGTGTGTGAGAGTGTGTGTGAGAGTGTGTGAGAGTGTGTGAGTGTGTGTGAGTGTGTGTGTGAGTGTGTGAGAGTCTGTGTGAGAGTGTGTGAGAGTGTGAGTGTGTGAGAGTGTGTGAGTGTGTGTGAGAGTGTGTGAGTATGTGAGAGTCTGTGTGAGAGTGTGAGTGTGTGAGAGTGTGTGAGTGTGTGTGAGAGTGTGTGAGTGTGTGTGAGAGTGTGGGTGTGAGAGAGTGTGTGTGAATGAGTGTGAGTGAGAGAGTGTGTGTGTGAGAGTGTGTGAGTGTGTGTGAGTGTGAGTGTGTGTGAGTGTGTGAGAGTGTGTGTGAGAGTGTGTGAGAGTGTGTGAGTGTGTGTGAGTGTGTGTGAGTGTGTGAGAGTCTGTGTGAGAGTGTGTGAGAGTGTGAGTGTGTGAGAGTGTGTGAGTGTGTGTGAGAGTGTGTGAGTATGTGTGAGTGTGTGTGAGAGTGTGTGAGAGTGTGAGTGTGTGAGAGTGTGTGAGTGTGTGTGAGAGTGTGTGAGTATGTGTGAGTGTGTGAGTGTGTGTGAGTGTGTGAGAGTGTGTGAGTGAGTGTGAGTGAGAGAGTGTGTGTGAGAGTGTGTGAGAGTGTTAGTGTGTGAGAGTGTGTGAGATCGTGTGAGAGTGTGTGAGAGTGTGTGAGTGTGTGTGAGTGTGTGTGAGAGTGTGTGTGTGTGAATGAGTGTGAGTGAGAGAGTGTGTGTAAGAGAGTGTGTGAGATTGTGTGAGTGTGTGTGAGTGTGTGAGTGTGTGTGCGAGTGTGAAAGTGTGTGAGTGTGTGAGTGTGTGTGAGAGTGTGTGAGAGTGTGAGTGTGTGTGTGAATGAGTGTGAGTGAGAGAGTGTGTGTGAGAGTGTGTGAGAGTGTTAGAGTGTGTGAGAGTGTGTGAGATCGTGTGAGAGTGTGTGAGAGTGTGTGAGTGTGTGTGAATGAGTGTGAGTGAGAGAGTGTGTGAGAGTGTGTGAGAGTGTGTGAGATCGTGTGAGAGTTTGTGAGAATGTGTGTGTGAGAGTGTGTGAGCGTGTGTAAGAGTGTGTGAGTGTGTGTGAGAGTGTGTGAGTGTGTGTGAGAGTGTGAGTGTGTGTGAGAGTGTGTGAGTGTGTGTGAGAGTGTGTGAGAGTGTGTGAGTGTGTGTGAGTGTGTGAGTGTGTGTGAGAGTGTGTGTGAGAGTGTGTGAGTGTGTGTGAGTGTGTGTGTGAGAGTGTGTGAGAGTGTGTGAGTGAGTGAGAGTGTGGGTGTGAGAGTGTGTGAGTGTGTGAATGAGTGTGAATGAGAGAGTGTGTGTGAGAGTGTGTGTGTGAGAGAGTGTGTGAGTGTGTGTGAGAGTGTGTGAGTGTGTGTGAGAGTGTGTGAGTGTGTGCGAGAGTGTGTGAGTGTGTGGGTGTGAGAGTGTGTGAGTGTGTGTGAGTGTGTGTGAGAGTGTGTGAGTGTGTGGGCGTGTGAGAGTGTGTGTGAATGAATGTGAGTGAGAGAGTGTGAGTGAGAGAGTGTGTGTGTGAGAGTGTGTGAGTGTGTGTGAGAGTGTGTGTGTGAGAGTGTGTGAGAGTGTTAGAGTGTGTGAGAGTGTGTGAGATCGTGTGAGAGTGTGTGAGAGTGTGTGAGTGTGTGTGTGTGAGAGTGTGTGAGTATGTGGGTGTGAGTGTGTGAGTGTGTGTGAGTGTGTGTGAATGAGTGTGAGTGAGAGAGTGTGTGAGTGTGTGTGAGAGTGTGTGAGATTGTGTGAGTCTGTGTGAGAGTGTGAGAGTGTGTGAGAGTGTGTGAGTGTGTGTGAGTGTGTGAGTGTGTGTCAGAGTGTGTGTGCGAGTGTGTGTGAGTGTGTGTGATAGTGTGTGAGAGTGTGTGTGTGAGTGTGTGTGAGAGTGTGTGAGTGAGTGTGTGAGTGTGGTGAGAGTGTTAGAGTGTGTGAGTGTGTGAGAGTGTGTAAGTGTGTGTGAGTGTGCATGAATAATTGTGAGTGAGAGTGTGTGAGTGTGCGTGTGAGAGTGTGTGAGTGTGTGTGAATGAGTGCGAGTGAGTGTGTGAGTGTGTGTGAGAGTGTGTGAGTGTGTGTGAGTGAGAGTGTGTGTGAGAGTGTGTGAGTGTGTGTGAGAGTGTGTGAGTGTGTGTGAGAGTATGTGAGAGTGTGTGAGTGTGTGAGTGTGTGTGAGAGTGTGTGAGTGTGTGAGAGTGTGTGAGAGTGTGTGAGTGTGCGTGAATGAGTGTGAGTGAGAGAGTGTGTGTGTGAGAGTGTGTGAGTGTGTGTGAATGAGTGTGAGTGAGATAGTGTGTGTGAGAGAGTGTGTGAGTGTGTGTGAGAGTGTGTGTGAGTGTTTGAGAGTGTGCGTAAGTGTGTCTGAGAGTGTGTGACAGTGTGTGAGTGTGTGTGAATGTGTGTGAGAGTGTGTGAGAGTGTGTGAGTGTGTGTGAGAGTGTGTGAGTGTATGAGAGTGTGTGAGTGTGTGAATGAGAGAGTCTGTGTGTGTGAGTGTGTGTGAGAGTGTGTGAGTATGTGTGAGTGTGTGTGAGAGTGTGTGAGTGTGTGAGTGTGTGAGAGTGTGTGAGTGCATGTGAGTGTGTGAGAGTCTGTGAATGAGAGAGTGTGTGTGAGTGTGTGTGAGAGTGTGTGAGTGTGTGGGTGTGAAAGTGTGTGAGAGTGTGTGTGTGTGAGAGTGTGTGAGTGTGTGGGTGTGAAAGTGTGTGAGAGTGTGTGTGTGTGAGAGTGTGTGAATGAGTGTGAGTGAGAGAGTGTGTGTGTGAGTGTGTGTGAGAGTGTGTGAGTGAGTGTTGTGAGTGTGTGTGAGTGTGAGTGTGTGTTGTGAGTGTGTGCGAGAGTGTGTGAGTGTCTGTGAGTGTGTGTGAGAGTGTGAGTGTGTGTGAATGAGTGTGTGTGAGAGTGTGTGAGTGTATGAGAGTTTGTGAGAGTGTGAATGAGAGAGTCTGTGTGTGAGAGTGTGTGAGTGTGTGTGAGTGTGTGTGAGAGTGTGTGAGTGTGTGTGAGACTGTGTGAGTGTGTGAGTGTGTGTGAGTGTTTCTGAGAGTGTGTGAGTGTGTGTGAGAGTGTGTGAGAGTGAGAGTATGTGGGTGTGAGAGTGTGTGAATGAATGTGAATGAGAGTGTGTGAGTGTGTGTGAGAGTGTGTGAGTGTGTGTGAGAGTGTATGAGAGTGTGTGAGTGTGTGTGAGAGTGTGTGAGTGTGTGAGTGTGTGTGAGAGTGTGTGAGTGTGTGAGAGTGTGTGAGTGTGTGTGAATGAGTGTGAGTGAGAGAGTGTGTGTGTGAGAGTGTGTGAGTGTGTGTGAATGAGTGTGAGTGAGATAGTGTGTGTGAGAGAGTGTGTGAGTGTGTGTGAGAGTGTGTGTGAGTGTGTGAGAGTGTGCGTAAGTGTGTGTGAGGGTGTGTGAGAGTGTGTGAGTGTGTGTGAATGTGTGTGAGAGTGTGTGAGTGTGTGTGAGAGTGTGTGAGTGTGTGAATGCGAGAGTCTGTGTGTGTGAGTGTGTGAGTGTGTGTGAGAGTGTGTGAGTGTGTTACTGTGTGTGAGTGTGTGTGAGAGTGTGTGTGTGTGAGTGTGTGTGAGAGTGTATGAGAGTGTGTGAGTATGTGTGAGTGTGTGTGAGAGTGTGTGAGTGTGTGTGAGTGTGTGAGTGTGTGAGAGTGTGTGAGTGCATGTGAGTGTGTGAGAGAGTGGGTGTTAGAGTCTGTGAATGAGAGAGTGTGTGTGAGTGTGTGTGAGAGTGTGTGAGTGTGTGGGTGAGAAAGTGTGTGAGAGAGTTTGTGTGTGAGAGTGTGTGAGTGTGTGTGAATGAGTGTGAGTGAGAGAGTGTGTGTGTGAGAGTGTGTGAGTGTGTGTGAATGAGTGTGAGTGAGATAGTGTGTGTGAGAGAGTGTGTGAGTGTGTGTGAGAGTGTGTGTGAGTGTGTGAGAGTGTGCGTAAGTGTGTGTGAGGGTGTGTGAGAGTGTGTGAGTGTGTGTGAATGTGTGTGAGAGTGTGTGAGAGTGTGTGAGTGTGTGTGAGAGTGTGTGAGTGTGTGAGAGTGTGTGAGTGTGTGTGAGAGTGTGAGTGTGTGTGAGAGTGTGTGAGAGTGTGTGAGTGTGTGAGAGTGTGGGTGTGAGAGTGTGTGAGTGTGTGAATGAGTGTGAATGAGAGAGTGTGTGTGAGAGTGTGTGTGTGTGAGAGTGTGTGAGAGTGTGAGTGTGTGAGTGTGTGTGAGAGTGTGTGAGTATGTGTGAGTGTGTGAGTGTGTGTGAGTTTGTGAGAGTGTGTGAGTGTGTGTGAGAGTGTTACAGTGTGTGAGAGTGTGCGAGTGTGTGTGAGAGTGTGTGAGTGTGTGGGTGTGAGAGTGTTTGAGAGTGTGTGAGAGTGTGTTAGAGTGTGTGAGAGTGTGTGAGTGTGTGTAAGAGTGAGAGTGTGTGTGAGAGTGTGTGAGTGTGTGTGAGAGTGTGTGAATGAGTGTGTGTGAATGAGTTTGAGTGAGTGAGTGTGTGTGAATGAGTGTGAGTGAGAGAGTGTGTGTGAGATTGTGTGAGAGTGTTAGTGTGTGAGAGTGTGTGAGATCGTGTGAGAGTGTGTGAGAGTGTGTGAGTGTGTGTGAGAGTGTGTGAGAGTGTGTGAGAGTATGTGAGTGTGTGTGAGAGTGTGAGAGTGTGTGAGTGTGTTACTGTGTGTGAGTGTGTGTGAGAGTGTGTGTGTGTGAGTGTGTGAGAGTGTGTGAGTATGTGTGAGTGTGTGAGAGAGTGTGTGAGTGTGTGTGAGTGTGTGAGTGTGTGAGAGTGTGTGAGTGCATGTGAGTGTGTGAGAGAGTGGGTGTGAGAGTCTGTGAATGAGAGAGTGTGTGTGAGTGTGTGTGAGAGTGTGTGAGTGTGTGGGTGTGAAAGTGTGTGAGAGTGTGTGTGTGTGAGAGTGTGTGAGTGTGTGTGAGTGTGTGTGAGAGTGTGTGAGAGTGCGAGAGTGTGTGAGTATGTGGGTGTGAGAGTGTGTGAATGAGTGTGAATGAGAGAGTGTGTGTGAGAGTGTGTGAGTGTGTGTGAGTGTGTGTGAGAGTGTGTGAGAGTGCGAGAGTGTGTGAGTATGTGGGTGTGAGAGTGTGTGAATGAGTGTGAATGAGAGAGTGTGTGTGAGAGTGTGTGAGTATGTGGGTGTGAGAGTGTGTTAGTATGTGGGTGTGAGAGTGTGTGAGTGTCTGAAAGAGTGTGAATGAGAGAGTGTGTGTTAGAGTGTGTGAGTGTGTGTGAGTGTGTGAGAATGTGTGGGTGTGTGTGAGAGTGAGAGTGTGTGAGAGTGTGTGAGAGTGTGTGAGTGTGTGTGAGTGTGTGTGAGAGTGTGTGAGTGTGTGTGAATGAGTGTGATTGAGAGAGTGTGTGTAAGAGAGTGTGTGAGAGTGTTAGAGTGTGTGAGAGTGTGTGAGATCGTGAGAGAGTTTGAGAGTGTGTGAGAGTGTGTGAGTGTGTGTGAGAGTGTGTGAGTGTATGTGAGAGTGTGTGTGAGTGTGTGACAGCGTGTGTTTGTTAGTGTGTGAGTGTGTGAGAGCGTGTGTTTGTGAGTGTGTGAGAGTGTGTGAGTGTGTGTGAGTGTGTGTGAGAGTGTGCGAGTGTGTGTGAGAGTGTGTGAGTGTGTGTGAGAGTGTGTGAGTGTGTGTGAGAGTGTGTGAGTGTGTGTGAGAATGTGTGAGTGTGTGTGAGAGTGTGTGAGTGTGTGTGAGTGTGTGTGAGTGTGTGTGAGAGTGTGTGAGTGTGTGTGAGAGTGTGTGAGTGTGTGTGCATGAGTGTGAGTGAAAGTGTGTGCGTGAGAGTGTGTGAGTGTGTGTGAGAGTGTGTGAGTGTGTGTGAGTGTGTGTGAGAGTGTGTGAGTATGTGGGTGTGAGGGTGTGTGAATGAGAGAGTGTGTATGTGAGAGTGTGTGAGTGTGTGTGAGTGTGTGTGAGAGTGTGTGTGTGTGAATGAGTGTGAGTGAGAGAGTGTGTGTAAGAGAGTGTGTGAGAGTGTGTGAGTGTGTGTGAGTGTGTGAGTGCGTGTGCGAGTGTGAAAGTGTGTGAGTGTGTGAGTGTGTGTGAGTGTGTGTGAGAGTGTGAGTGTGTGTGAATGAGTGTGAGTGAGAGAGTGTGTGTGAGAGTGTGTGAGAGTGTTAGAGTGTGTGAGAGTGTGTGAGATCGTGTGAGAGTGTGTGAGTGTGTGTGAGTGAGAGTGTGTGAGAGTGTGTGAGAGTGTGTGAGTGTGTGTGAGTGTGTGTGAGAGTGTGTGAGTGTGTGAGAGTGTGGGTGTGAGTGTGTGAGAGTCTGTGTGAGAGTGTGAGTGTGTGAGAGTGTGTGAGTGTGTGTGAGAGTGTGTGAGTGTTTGTGAGAGTGTGGGTGTGAGAGAGTGTGTGTGAATGAGTGTGAGTGAGAGAGTGTGTGTGTGAGAGTGTGTGAGTGTGTGTGAGTGTGAGTGTGTGTGAGTGTGTGAGAGTGTGTGTGAGAGTGTGTGAGAGTGTGTGAGTGTGTGTGAGTGTGTGTGTGAGTGTGTGAGAGTCTGTGTGAGAGTGTGTGAGAGTGTGAGTGTGTGAGAGTGTGTGAGTGTGTGTGAGAGTGTGTGAGTATGTGAGAGTCTGTGTGAGAGTGTGAGTGTGTGAGAGTGTGTGAGTGTGTGTGAGAGTGTGTGAGTGTGTGTGAGAGTGTGGGTGTGAGAGAGTGTGTGTGAATGAGTGTGAGTGAGAGAGTGTGTGTGTGAGAGTGTGTGAGTGTGTGTGAGTGTGAGTGTGTGTGAGTGTGTGAGAGTGTGTGTGAGAGTGTGTGAGAGTGTGTGAGTGTGTGTGAGTGTGTGTGTGAGTGTGTGAGAGTCTGTGTGAGAGTGTGTGAGAGTGTGAGTGTGTGAGAGTGTGTGAGTGTGTGTGAGAGTGTGTGAGTATGTGTGAGTGTGTGTGAGAGTGTGTGAGAGTGTGAGTGTGTGAGAGTGTGTGAGTGTGTGTGAGAGTGTGTGAGTATGTGTGAGTGTGTGAGTGTGTGTGAGTGTGTGAGAGTGTGTGAGTGAGTGTGAGTGAGAGAGTGTGTGTGAGAGTGTGTGAGAGTGTTAGTGTGTGAGAGTGTGTGAGATCGTGTGAGAGTGTGTGAGAGTGTGTGAGTGTGTGTGAGTGTGTGTGAGAGTGTGTGTGTGTGAATGAGTGTGAGTGAGAGAGTGTGTGTAAGAGAGTGTGTGAGATTGTGTGAGTGTGTGTGAGTGTGTGAGTGTGTGTGCGAGTGTGAAAGTGTGTGAGTGTGTGAGTGTGTGTGAGAGTGTGTGAGAGTGTGAGTGTGTGTGAATGAGTGTGAGTGAGAGAGTGTGTGT
>NC_140781.1:202972595-203027595 GCF_044657685.1 Stegodyphus dumicola
AGTGGGTGTGAGAGTGTGTGTGAGAGTGTGTGTGAGAATGTTTGAGTGTGTGTGTGAGCGTGTGTGAGTGTGTGTGAGCGTGTGTGAATGCGTGTGAGAGTGTGTGGGTGTGAAAGTGTGTGAGAGTGTGTGAGTATGTGGGTGTGAGAGTGTGTGAGTATGTGGGTGTGAGAGTGTGTGAGTATGTGGGTGTGAGTGTGAGTGAGAGAGTGTGTGAGCATGTGTAAGAGTGTGTGAGTGGGTGTCAGAGTGTGTAGACTGTGTGTGAGTGTGTGTGAGATTGTGTGAGAGTGTGTGAGTATGTGGGTGTTAGGGTGTGTGAATGAGTAACTGTGTGTGTGAGAGTGTGTGAGTGTGTGTGAATGAGTGTGAGTGAGAGAGTGTGTGTAAGAGAGTGTGTGAGATCGTGAGAGAGTGTGAGAGTGTGTGAGAGTGTGTGAGAGTGTGTGATTGTGTGTGAGTGTGTGTGAGAGTGTGTGAGTATGTGGGTGTGAGTGTATGAGTGTGTGGGTGTGAGAGTGTGTGAGTGTGTGTGAATGAGTGTGAGTGAGAGAGTGTGTGAGCATGTGTAAGAGTGTGTGAGTGGGTGTCAGAGTGTGTAGACTGTGTGTGAGTGTGTGTGAGATTGTGTGAGAGTGTGTGAGTATGTGGGTGTTAGGGTGTGTGAATGAGTAACTGTGTATGTGAGAGTGTGTGAGCATGTGTGAGAGTGTGTGAGTGTGTGTGAGTGTGTGGGTGTGTGAGTGTGTGTGTGAATGAGTGAGTGAAAGAGTGTGAGTGAGAGTGTGTGAGTGTGTGTGAAAGTGTGTGAGTGTGTGTGTGAAAGTGTGTGAGTGTTTTGAGAGTGTGTGAGTATGTGTGACTATGTGTGAGTGTGTGTGAGAGTGTCTGAGTGTGTGTGAGTGTGTGAGTGTGTGTGAGAGTATGTGAAGTGTGTGAGAGTGTGAGAGAGTAAGAGAGTGTGTGAGAGTGTGTGAGTGTGTGTGAGTGTGCGTGAGAGTGTGTGAGTATGTGTGAGTGTGTGTGAGAGTGTGTGAGTGTGTGTGAGTGTTTGAGAGTGTGTGAGAGTTTGTGAGTATGTGTGAGAGAGTGTGTGAGTGTGTGAGAGTGTGTTAGAGTGTGTGAATGAGAGAGTGTGTGTGAGTGTGTGTGAGAGTGTGTGAGAGTGTGTGAGTATGTGTGAGAGAGTGTGTGAGTGTGTGTGAGAGTGTGGGTGTGAGAGTTTGTGAGTGTGTGAATGAGTGTGAATGGGAGAGTGTGTGTGAGAGTGTGTGTGTGAGAGAGTGTGTGAGTGTGTGTGAGAGTGTGTGAGTGTGTGTGAGAGTGTGTGAGTGTGTGGGTGTGAGAGAGTGTGAGTGTGTATGAGAGTGTGTGAGTGTGTGTGAATGAGTGTGAGTGAGAGAGTGTGTGTGTGAGAGTGTGTGTGAGTGTGTGTGAGAGAGAGTGTGTGAGAGTGTGTGAGTATGTGTGAGTGTGTGTGAGAGTGTGTGAGTGTGTGTGAGTGTTTGAGAGTGTGTGAGAGTGTGTGAGTATGTGTGAGAGAGTGTGTGAGTGTGTGAGAGTGTGTTAGAGTGTGTGAATGAGAGAGTGTGTGTGAGTGTGTGTGAGAGTGTTTGAGTATGTGTGTGAGAGTGTGTAAGAGTGTGTGAGTGTGTGAATGAGTGTGAATGAGAGAGTGTGTGTGAGAGTGTGTGTGTGAGAGAGTGTGTGAGTGTGTGTGAGAGTGTGTGAGTGTGTGAGAGTGTGTGAGAGTGTGTGAGTATGTGTGAGTGTGTGTGAGAGTGTGTGCGAGTGTCTGAGTGTGTATGTGTGTGTGAGAGTGTGTGAGTATGTGTGAGAGTGTGTGAGTGTGTGTGAATGTGTGTGAGAGTGTGTGAATGTGTGTGAGTGTGTGTGAGTGTGTGAGTGTATGTGAGAGTGTGTGTGAGAGTGTGGGAGAGTGTGTGTTTGTGAGTATGTGTGAGAGTGTGTGAATGTGTGTGTGAGAGTGTGTGTGAGTGTGTGTGAGTGTGTGTGAGAGTGTGTTAGTGTGTGTGAATGAGTGTGAGTGAGAGAGTGTGAGTGTGTATGAGAGTGTGTGAGTGTGTGTGAGAGTGTTAGATTGTGTGAGTGTGTGTGAGAGTGTGCGAGTTTGTGAGTGTGTGTGAGTGTGTGTGAGAGTGTGTGAGAGTGTGTGTGAGTGTGTAAGAGTGTGTGAGAGTGTGAGAGTGTGTGAGTATGTGGGTGTGAGAGTGTGTGAATGAGTGTGAATGAGAGAGTGTGTGTGTAAGAGTGTGTGAGTGTGTGTGAGAGTGTGAGAGTGTGTGTGAGTGTGTGTGAGAGTGTGTGATTGTGTGGGTGTGTGGGTGTGAGTGTGTGTGAGAGTGTGTGAATGAGTGTGAGTGAGAGTGTGTGTGTGAGTGTGTGTGAGTGTGTGTGAGAGTGTGTGAGTCTGTGTGAGAGTGTGTGTGAGAGTGTGTTATTGTGTGTGAGTGTGTGTGAGAGTGTGTGAAAGTGTGTGAGTGTGTGTGAGTGTGTGAGTGTATGTGAGAGTGTGTGTGAGAGTGTGGGAGAGTGTGTGTTTGTGAGTATGTGTGAGAGTGTGTGAATGTGTGTGTGAGAGTGTGTGTGAGTGTGTGTGAGTGTGTGTGAGAGTGTGTTAGTGTGTGTGAATGAGTGTGAGTGAGAGAGTGTGTGTGTGTGAGAGTGTGTGTGTGAGAGTGTGTGTGAGAGTGTGTGAGTGTGTGTGAGAGTGTGTGAGTTTGTGAGAGTGTGTGTGAGTGTGGGTGAGAGTGTGTGAGTTTGTGAGAGTGTGTGTGAGTGTGTGAGAGTGTGTGAGTATGTGGGTGTGAGTGTGTGTAAGAGTGTGTGAATGAGTGTGAATGAGAGAGTGTGTGTGTGAGAGTGTGTGAGCGTGTGTGAGAGTGTGTGAGAGTGTGTGTGAGAGTATGTGTGTGTGTGGGTGTGAGAGTGTGTGAGTGCGTGTGAGAGTGTGCGAGTTTGTGAGTGTGTGTGAGAGTGTGTGAGAGTGTGTGTGAGTGTGTAAGAGTGTGTGAGTGTGTGTGAGAGTGTGTGAGTATGTGGGTGTGAGAGTGTGTGAATGAGTGTGAATTAGAGAGTGTGTGTGTAAGAGTGTGTGAGTGTGTGTGAGAGTGTGTGATTGTGTGGGTGTGTGGGTGTGAGTGTGTGTGAGAGTGTGTGAATGAGTGTGAGTGAGAGTGTGTGTGTGAGTGTGTGTGAGAGTGTGTGAGTCTGTGTGAGAGTGTGTGTGAGAGTGTGTTATTGTGTGTGAGTGTGTGTGAGAGTGTGTGAATGTGTGTGAGTGTGTGAGTGTATGTGAGAGTGTGTGTGAGAGTGTGTGTTTGTGAGTATGTGTGAGAGTGTGTGAATGTGTGTGTGAGAGTGTGTGTGAGTGTGTGTGAGTGTGTGTGAGAGTGTGTTAGTGTGTGTGAATGAGTGTGAGAGATAGAGTGTGTGTGTGAGAGTGTGTGTGTGAGAGTGTGTGTGAGAGTGTGTGAGTTTGTGAGAGTGTGTGTGAGTGTGTGAGAGTGTGTGAGTGTGTGAGAGTGTGAGAGTGTGTGAGTGCATGTGAGTGTGTGTGAGAGTGTGTGAGAGAGTGGGTGTGAGAGTGTGTGAATGAGAGAGTGTGTGTGAGAGTGTGTGTGAGAATGTTTGAGTGTGTGTGAGTGTGTGTGAGCGTGTGTGAGTGTGTGTGAGAGTGTGTGAGTGTGTGGGTGTGAAAGTGTGTGAGAGTGTGTGAGTATGTGGGTGTGAGAGTGTGTGAGTATGTGGATGTGAGAGTGTGTGAGTATGTGGGTGTGAGTGTGTGTGTGTGTGAAAGAGTGTGAATGAGAGAGTGTGTGTTAGAGTGTGTGAGAGTGTGTGAGTGTGTGTGAGAATGTGTGAGTGTGTGTGAGAGTGTGTGAGTGTGTGTGAATGAGTGTGAGTGAGAGAGTGTGTGTAAGAGTGTGTGTGAGAGTGTGTGAGATCGTGAGAGAGTGTGAGAGTGTGTGAGAGTGTGTGATTGTGTGTGAGTGTGTGTGAGAGTGTGTGAGCATGTGGGTGTGAGTGTGTGAGTGTGTGTGAATGAGTGTGAGTGAGATTGTGTGAGCATGTGTAAGAGTGTGTGAGTGGGTGTCAGAGTGTGTGACTGTGTGTGAGTGTGTGTGAGATTGTGTGAGAGTGTGTGAGTATGTGGGTGTTAGGGTGTGTGAATGAGTAACTGTGTATGTGAGAGTGTGTGAGCATGTGTGAGAGTGTGTGAGTGTGTGTGAGTGTGTGGGTGTGTGAGTGTGTGTGTGAATGAGTGAGTGAAAGAGTGTGAGTGAGAGTGTGTGAGTGTGTGTGAAAGTGTGTGAGTGTGTGTGTGAAAGTGTGTGAGTGTGTGTGAGAGTGTGTGAGTATGTGTGACTATGTGTGAGTGTGTGTGAGAGTGTCTGAGTGTGTGTGAGTGTGTGAGTGTGTGTGAGAGTATGTGAAGTGTGTGAGAGTGTGAGAGAGTAAGAGAGTGTGTGAGAGTGTGTGAGTGTGTGTGAGTGTGCGTGAGAGTGTGTGAGTATGTGTGAGTGTGTGTGAGAGTGTGTGAGTGTGTGTGAGTGTTTGAGAGTGTGTGAGAGTGTGTGAGAGTTTGTGAGTATGTGTGAGAGAGTGTGTGAGTGTGTGAGAGTGTGTTAGAGTGTGTGAATGAGAGAGTGTGTGTGAGTGTGTGTGAGAGTGTGTGTGAGAGTGTGTGAGTATGTGTGAGAGAGTGTGTGAGAGTGTGTGAGTGTGTGAGTGTGCGTGAGAGTGTGTGAGTGTGTGTGAGAGTGTGTGAGTGTGTTATTGTGTGTGAGTGTGTGTGAGAGGGTGTGAGTGTGTGTGAGTGTGTGTGAGAGTGTGTCAGAGTGTGTGAGTGTGTGTGAGAGTGTGAGAGTGTGTGAGTGTGTGTGAGAGTGTGTGAGTATGTGTGAGAGTGTGTGTGAGTGTGTGTGAGAGAGAGTGTGTGAGAGTGTGTGAGTATGTGTGAGTGTGTGTGAGAGTGTGTGAGTGTGTGTGAGTGTTTGAGAGTGTGTGAGAGTGTGTGAGTATGTGTGAGAGAGTGTGTGAGTGTGTGAGAGTGTGTTAGAGTGTGTGAATGAGAGAGTGTGTGTGAGTGTGTGTGAGAGTGTGTGAGTATGTGTGTGAGAGTGTGTAAGAGTGTGTGAGTGTGTGAATGAGAGAGTGTGTGTGAGAGTGTGTGTGTGAGAGAGTGTGTGAGTGTGTGTGAGAGTGTGTGAGTGTGTGAGAGTGTGTGAGAGTGTGTGAGTATGTGTGAGTGTGTGTGAGAGTGTGTGAGAGTGTGTGAGAGTGTCTGAGTATGTATGAGTGTGTGAGAGTGTGTGAGTATGTGTGAGAGTGTGTGAGTGTGTGTGAATGTGTGTGAGAGTGTGTGAATGTGTGTGAGAGTGTGTGAGAGTGTGTGAGTGTGTGAGAGTGTGGGTGTGAGAGTGTGTGAGTGTGTGAATGAGTGTGAATGAGAGAGAGTGTGTGAGAGTGTGTGAGTGTGTGAGAGAGTGTGTGAGTGTGTGAGAGAGTGTGTGAGTGTGTGTGTGAGAGTGTGTGGGTGTGAGAGAGTGTGAGTGTGTATGAGAGTGTGTGAGTGTGTGTGAGAGTGTTAGAGTGTGTGAGTGTGTGTGAGAGTGTGCGAGTTTGTGAGTGTGTGTGAGTGTGTGTGAGAGTGTGTGAGAGTGTGTGTGAGTGTGTAAGAGTGTGTGAGAGTGTGTGAGTATGTGGGTGTGAGAGTGTGTGAATGAGTGTGAATGAGAGAGTGTGTGTGTAAGAGTGTGTGAGTGTGTGTGAGAGTGTGAGAGTGTGTGTGAGTGTGTGTGAGAGTGTGTGATTGTGTGGGTGTGTGGGTGTGAGTGTGTGTGAGAGTGTGTGAATGAGTGTGTGTGTGAGTGTGTGTGAGTGTGTGTGAGAGTGTGTGAGTCTGTGTGAGAGTGTGTGTGAGAGTGTGTTATTGTGTGTGAGTGTGTGTGAGAGTGTGTGAAAGTGTGTGAGTGTTTGTGAGTGTGTGAGTGTATGTGAGAGTGTGTGTGAGAGTGTGGGAGAGTGTGTGTTTGTGAGTATGTGTGAGAGTGTGTGAATGTGTGTGTGAGAGTGTGTGTGAGTGTGTGTGAGTGTGTGTGAGTGTGTGTTAGTGTGTGTGAATGAGTGTGAGTGAGAGAGTGTGTGTGTGAGAGTGTGTGTGTGAGAGTGTGTGAGTTTGTGAGAGTGTGTGTGAGTGTGGGTGAGAGTGTGTGAGTTTGTGAGAGTGTGTGTGAGTGTGTGAGAGTGTGTGAGTATGTGGGTGTGAGAGTGTGTAAGAGTGTGTGAATGAGTGTGAATGAGAGAGTGTGTGTGTGAGAGTGTGTGAGCGTGTGTGAGAGTGTGTGAGAGTGTGTGTGAGAGTATGTGTGTGTATGGGTGTGAGAGTGTGTGAGTGCGTGTGAGAGTGTGCGAGTTTGTGAGTGTGTGTGAGAGTGTGTGTGAGTGTGTAAGAGTGTGTGAGTGTGTGTGAGAGTGTGTGAGTGTGTGTGGGTGTGTGAGTGTGTGTGTGAATGAGTGAGTGAAAGATTGTGAGTGAGAGTGTGTGAGTGTGTGTGAAAGTGTGTGAGTGTGTGTGAGTGTGTGTGAGAGTGTGTGAGTGTGTGTGAGAGTGTGTGAGTGTGTGTGAGTGTGTGTGAATGAGTGTGAGTATGTGTGAGAGTGTGTGAGTATGTGTGAGTGTGTGTGAGAGTGTCTGAGTGTGTGAGCGTGTGTGAGAGTGTGTGAGAGTGTGTGAGCGTGTGTGAGAGTGTATGAGCGTGTGTGAGTGTATGTGAGAGTGTGAGAGTGTGTGTGAGTGTGAGTGTGTGTGAGAGTGTGCGAGAGTGTGTGAGTGTTTGGGTGTGAGTGTGAGAGAGTGTGTGTGTGAGAGTGTGTGTGAGAGTTTGTGTG
The DNA here is from genome assembly GCF_044657685.1 of Stegodyphus dumicola. NCBI lineage: Eukaryota > Metazoa > Arthropoda > Arachnida > Araneae > Eresidae > Stegodyphus > Stegodyphus dumicola. The sequence goes on from NC_140781.1 coordinate 202,979,511, forward strand.
TGTGAGAGTGTGGGAGAGTTTGTGAGTGTGTGTGAGTGTGTGTGAGAGTGTGTGAGTGTGTGTGAGTGTGTGTGAGAGTGTGTGAGTGTGTGTGAATGAGTGTGAGTGAGAGAGTGTATGTAAGAGAGTGTGTGAGAGTGTGTGAGAGTGTTAGAGTGTGTGAGTGTGTGTGAGAGTGTGTGTGAGAGTGTGTGAGAGTGTGTGAGTGTGTGTGAGTGTGTGTGAGAGTGTGTGAGAGTGTGTGAGTATGTGGGTGTGAGTGTTTGAGAGTGTGTGAGTGTGAGAGTGTGTGAGAGTGTGTGAGAGTGTGTGAGTGTGTGTGAGTGTGTGTGAATGAGTGTGAGTGAGAGAGTGTGTGTGTGAGAGTGGTGAGAGTGTGTGAGCGTGTGTGAGTGTGTGTGAGAGTGTGTGTGTGTGAGTGTGTGTGAGTGTGTGTGTGTGAGATTGTGTGAGAGTGTGTGTGAGAGTGTGTGAGTGTGTGTGTGTGAGTGTGTGTGTGAGTGTGTGAGAGTGTGTGAGTGTGTGTGAGAATGTATGAGAGTGTGAGTGTGCGTGAGAATGTGTGAGTGTGTGTGAGATTGTGTGAGTGTGAGTGTGTGTGAGAGAGTTAGAGTGTGTGAGAGTGTGAGAGAGTGTTAGAGTGTGTGAGAGTGTGTGAGTGTGTGTGAGAGTGTGTGAGTGTGTGCGAGAGTGTGTGAGTGTGTGAGAGTGTGTGTGTGTGTGAGATTGTGTGAGAGTGTGTGTGAGAGTGTGTGAGTGTGTGTGAGAGTGTGAGAGAGTGTTAGAGTGTGTGAGAGTGTGTGAGTGTGTGTGAGAGTGTGTGAGTGTGTGTGAGAGTGTGTGAGTGTGTGAGAGTGTGTGTGTGTGTGAGATTGTGTGAGAGTGTGTGTGAGAGTGTGTGAGTGTGTGTGAGAGTGTGTGAGAGTGTGTAAGTGTGTGTGAATGAGTGTGAGTGAGAGAGTGTGTGTAAGAGAGTGTGTGAGAGTGTGTGAGAGTGTTAGAGTGTGTGAGAACGTGTGAGATCGTGTGAGAGTGTGAGAGAGTGTGAGAGTGTGTGAGTGTGTGTGAGTGTGTGTGAGAGTGTGTGTGAGAGTGTGTGAGAGTGTGTGAGTGTGTGTGAGTGTGTGTGAATGTGTGTGAGAGTGTGTGAATGTGTGTGAGAGTGTGTGAGTGTGTGTGTGAGAGTGTGTGAGTGTGCGTGAGAGTGTGTGAGTGTGTGTGAGAGTGTGTGAGTGTGTTATTGTGTGTGAGTGTGTGTGAGAGTGTGTGAGTTTGTGTGAGTGTGTGTGAGAGTGTGTGAGAGTGTGTGAGTGTGTGTGAGAGTGTGAGAGTGTGTGAGAGTGTGTGAGTATGTGTGAGAGTGTGTGAATGAGTGTGAATGAGAGAGTGTGTGTGAGAGTGTGTGAGTGTGTGAGAGAGTGTGTGAGTGTGTGTGAGAGTGTGTGAGTGTGTGTGAGTGTGTGAGAGAGTTTGAGAGTGTGTGAGAGTGTGTGAGTATGTGGGTGTGAGAGTGTGTTAGAGTTTGTGAGTGTGTGATTGTGTGTGAGTGTGTGTGAGAGTGTGTGATTATGTGGGTGTGAGAGTGTGTGAGTATGTGGGTGTGAGAGTGTGTGAGTGTGTGTGAGTGTGAGTGTGTGTGAGTGTGTGAGAGTGTGTGTGAGAGTGTGTGAGAGTGTGTGAATGAGTGTGAGTGAGAGAGTGTGTGAGCATGTGTAAGAGTGTGTGAGTGGGTGTCAGAGTGTGTGACTGTGTGTGAGTGTGTGTGAGAGTGTGTGAGAGTGTGTGAGTATGTGGGTGTTAGGGTGTGTGAATGAGTAACTGTGTATGTGAGAGTGTGTGAGCATGTGTGAGAGTGTGTGAGTGTGTGTGGGTGTGTGAGTGTGTGTGTGAATGAGTGAGTGAAAGATTGTGAGTGAGAGTGTGTGAGTGTGTGTGAAAGTGTGTGAGTGTGTGTGAGTGTGTGTGAGAGTGTGTGAGAGTGTGTGAGTGTGTGTGAGAGTGTGTGAGTGTGTGTGAGTGTGTGTGAATGAGTGTGAGTATGTGTGAGAGTGTGTGAGTATGTGTGAGTGTGTGTGAGAGTGTCTGAGTGTGTGAGAGTGTGTGAGCGTGTGTGAGAGTGTGTGAGAGTGTGTGAGCGTGTGTGAGAGTGTATGAGCGTGTGTGAGTGTATGTGAGAGTGTGAGAGTGTGTGTGAGTGTGAGTGTGTGTGAGAGTGTGCGAGAGTGTGTGAGTGTTTGGGTGTGAGTGTGAGAGAGTGTGTGTGTGAGAGTGTGTGTGAGAGTTTGTGTGTGTGAGAGTGTGGGAGAGTTTGTGAGTGTGTGTGAGTGTGTGTGAGAGTGTGTGAGTGTGTGTGAGTGTGTGTGAGAGTGTGTGAGTGTGTGTGAATGAGTGTGAGTGAGAGAGTGTGTGTAAGAGAGTGTGTGAGAGTGTGTGAGAGTGTTAGAGTGTGTGAGAACGTGTGAGATCGTGTGAGAGTGTGAGAGAGTGTGAGAGTGTGTGAGTGTGTGTGAGTGTGTGTGAGAGTGTGTGTGAGAGTGTGTGAGAGTGTGTGAGTGTGTGTGAGTGTGTGTGAGAGTGTGTGAGAGTGTGTGAGTATGTGGGGGTGAGTGTTTGAGAGTGTGTGAGTGTGAGAGTGTGTGAGAGTGTGTGAGAGTGTGTGAGTGTGTGTGAGTGTGTGTGAATGAGTGTGAGTGAGAGAGTGTTTGTGTGAGAGTGGTGAGAGTGTGTGAGCGTGTGTGAGTGTGTGTGAGAGTGTGTGTGTGTGAGTGTGTGTGAGTGTGTGTGTGTGAGATTGTGTGAGAGTGTGTGTGAGAGTGTGTGAGTGTGTGTGTGTGAGTGTGTGTGTGAGTGTGTGAGAGTGTGTGAGTGTGTGTGAGAATGTATGAGAGTGTGAGTGTGCGTGAGAATGTGTGAGTGTGTGTGAGATTGTGTGAGTGTGAGTGTGTGTGAGAGAGTTAGAGTGTGTGAGAGTGTGAGAGAGTGTTAGAGTGTGTGAGAGTGTGTGAGTGTGTGTGAGAGTGTGTGAGTGTGTGCGAGAGTGTGTGAGTGTGTGAGAGTGTGTGTGTGTGTGAGATTGTGTTTGAGTGTGTGTGAGAGTGTGTGAGTGTGTGTGAGAGTGTGAGAGAGTGTTAGAGTGTGTGAGAGTGTGTGAGTGTGTGTGAGAGTGTGTGAGTGTGTGTGAGAGTGTGTGAGTGTGTGAGAGTGTGTGTGTGTGTGAGATTGTGTGAGAGTGTGTGTGAGAGTGTGTGAGTGTGTGTGAGAGTGTGTGAGAGTGTGTAAGTGTGTGTGAATGAGTGTGAGTGAGAGAGTGTGTGTAAGAGAGTGTGTGAGAGTGTGTGAGAGTGTTAGAGTGTGTGAGAACGTGTGAGATCGTGTGAGAGTGTGAGAGAGTGTGAGAGTGTGTGAGTGTGTGTGAGTGTGTGTGAGTGTGTGTGAGAGTGTGTGTGAGAGTGTGTGAGAGTGTGTGAGTGTGTGTGAGTGTGTGTGAATGTGTGTGAGAGTGTGTGAATGTGTGTGAGAGTGTGTGAGTGTGTGTGTGAGAGTGTGTGAGTGTGCGTGAGAGTGTGTGAGTGTGTGTGAGAGTGTGTGAGTGTGTTATTGTGTGTGAGTGTGTGTGAGAGTGTGTGAGTTTGTGTGAGTGTGTGTGAGAGTGTGTGAGAGTGTGTGAGTGTGTGTGAGAGTGTGAGAGTGTGTGAGAGTGTGTGAGTATGTGTGAGAGTGTGTGAATGAGTGTGAATGAGAGAGTGTGTGTGAGAGTGTGTGAGTGTGTGAGAGAGTGTGTGAGTGTGTGTGAGAGTGTGAGAGTGTGTGAGTGTGTGTGAGAGTGTGTGAGTATGTGGGTGTGTGAATGAGAAAGTGTGTATGTGAGAGTGTGTGAGAGTGTGTTAGTGTGTGTGAGAGTGTGTGAGTGTGTGTGAATGAGTGAGTGAGAGACTGTGAGTGAGAGTGTGTGTGAAAGTGTGTGAAAGTGTGTGAAAGTGTCTGAGTGTGTGTGAGAGTGTGTGAGAGTGTGTGAGTATGTGTGAGTGTGTGTGAGAGTGTGTGAGAGTGTCTGAGTGTGTGTGAGTGTGTGAGAGTGTGTGAGTATGTGTGAGAGTGTGTGAGTGTGTGTGAATGTGTGTGAGAGTGTGTGAATGTGTGTGAGAGTGTGTGAAGTGTGTGAGAGTGTGAGAGAGTAAGAGAGTGTGTGAGAGTGTGTGAGTGTGTGTGAGAGTGTTTGAGAGTGTGTGAGTATGTGGGTGTGAGAGTGTGTTAGAGTGTGTGAATGAGTGTGAATGAGAGAGTGTGTGTGTGAGTGTGTGTGAGAGTGTGTGAGAGTGTGTGTGAGAGTGTGTGAGAGTGTGTGAGAGTGTGTGAGAGTGTGTGAGTGTGTGTGAGTGTGTGTGAGTGTGTGAGTGTGTGTGAGAGTGTATGAGTGTGTGTGAGAGTGTGTGAGAATGTGTCAGTGTGTGAGAGTGTGGGTGTGAGAGTGTGTGAGTGTGTGTGTGAGTGTGTGAGTGTGTGTGAGAGTGTATGAGTGTGTGTGAGAGTGTGTGAGAGTGTGTGAGTGTGAGTGAGAGTGTGTGAGTGTGTGAGTGTGTGTGAGAGTGTGTGAGTGTGTGTGAGAATGTGTGAGTGTGTGTGAGTGTGTGTGAGTGTGTGTGAGAGTGTGTGTGAGAGTGTGTGAGAGTGTGTGTGAGTGTGTAAGAGTGTGTGAGAGTGTGAGAGTGTGTGAGTATGTGGGTGTGAGAGTGTGTGAATGAGTGTGAATGAGAGAGTGTGTGTGTAAGAGTGTGTGAGTGTGTGTGAGAGTGTGAGAGTGTGTGTGAGTGTGTGTGAGAGTGTGTGATTGTGTGGGTGTGTGGGTGTGAGTGTGTGTGAGAGTGTGTGAATGAGTGTGAGTGAGAGTGTGTGTGTGAGTGTGTGTGAGTGTGTGTGAGAGTGTGTGAGTCTGTGTGAGAGTGTGTGTGAGAGTGTGTTATTGTGTGTGAGTGTGTGTGAGAGTGTGTGAAAGTGTGTGAGTGTGTGTGAGTGTGTGAGTGTATGTGAGAGTGTGTGTGAGAGTGTGGGAGAGTGTGTGTTTGTGAGTATGTGTGAGAGTGTGTGAATGTGTGTGTGAGAGTGTGTGTGAGTGTGTGTGAGTGTGTGTGAGAGTGTGTTAGTGTGTGTGAATGAGTGTGAGTGAGAGAGTGTGTGTGTGTGAGAGTGTGTGTGTGAGAGTGTGTGTGAGAGTGTGTGAGTGTGTGTGAGAGTGTGTGAGTTTGTGAGAGTGTGTGTGAGTGTGGGTGAGAGTGTGTGAGTTTGTGAGAGTGTGTGTGAGTGTGTGAGAGTGTGTGAGTATGTGGGTGTGAGTGTGTGTAAGAGTGTGTGAATGAGTGTGAATGAGAGAGTGTGTGTGTGAGAGTGTGTGAGCGTGTGTGAGAGTGTGTGAGAGTGTGTGTGAGAGTATGTGTGTGTGTGGGTGTGAGAGTGTGTGAGTGCGTGTGAGAGTGTGCGAGTTTGTGAGTGTGTGTGAGAGTGTGTGAGAGTGTGTGTGAGTGTGTAAGAGTGTGTGAGTGTGTGTGAGAGTGTGTGAGTATGTGGGTGTGAGAGTGTGTGAATGAGTGTGAATTAGAGAGTGTGTGTGTAAGAGTGTGTGAGTGTGTGTGAGAGTGTGTGATTGTGTGGGTGTGTGGGTGTGAGTGTGTGTGAGAGTGTGTGAATGAGTGTGAGTGAGAGTGTGTGTGTGAGTGTGTGTGAGAGTGTGTGAGTCTGTGTGAGAGTGTGTGTGAGAGTGTGTTATTGTGTGTGAGTGTGTGTGAGAGTGTGTGAATGTGTGTGAGTGTGTGAGTGTATGTGAGAGTGTGTGTGAGAGTGTGTGTTTGTGAGTATGTGTGAGAGTGTGTGAATGTGTGTGTGAGAGTGTGTGTGAGTGTGTGTGAGAGTGTGTTAGTGTGTGTGAATGAGTGTGAGTGAGAGAGTGTGTGTGTGAGAGTGTGTGTGTGAGAGTGTGTGTGAGAGTGTGTGAGTTTGTGAGAGTGTGTGTGAGTGTGTGAGAGTGTGTGAGTGTGTGAGAGTGTGAGAGTGTGTGAGTGCATGTGAGTGTGTGTGAGAGTGTGTGAGAGAGTGGGTGTGAGACTGTGTGAATGAGAGAGTGTGTGTGAGAGTGTGTGTGAGAATGTTTGAGTGTGTGTGTGAGTGTGTGTGAGCGTGTGTGAGTGTGTGTGAGAGTGTGTGAGTGTGTGGGTGTGAAAGTGTGTGAGAGTGTGTGAGTATGTGGGTGTGAGAGTGTGTGAGTATGTGGGTGTGAGAGTGTGTGAGTATGTGGGTGTGAGTGTGTGTGTGTGTGAAAGAGTGTGAATGAGAGAGTGTGTGTTAGAGTGTGTGAGAGTGTGTGAGTGTGTGTGAGAATGTGTGAGTGTGTGTGAGAGTGTGTGAGTGTGTGTGAATGAGTGTGAGTGAGAGAGTGTGTGTAAGAGTGTGTGTGAGAGTGTGTGAGATCGTGAGAGAGTGTGAGAGTGTGTGAGAGTGTGTGATTGTGTGTGAGTGTGTGTGAGAGTGTGTGAGCATGTGGGTGTGAGTGTGTGAGTGTGTGTGAATGAGTGTGAGTGAGATTGTGTGAGCATGTGTAAGAGTGTGTGAGTGGGTGTCAGAGTGTGTGACTGTGTGTGAGTGTGTGTGAGATTGTGTTAGAGTGTGTGAGTATGTGGGTGTTAGGGTGTGTGAATGAGTAACTGTGTATGTGAGAGTGTGTGAGCATGTGTGAGAGTGTGTGAGTGTGTGTGAGTGTGTGGGTGTGTGAGTGTGTGTGTGAATGAGTGAGTGAAAGAGTGTGAGTGAGAGTGTGTGAGTGTGTGTGAAAGTGTGTGAGTGTGTGTGTGAAAGTGTGTGAGTGTGTGTGAGAGTGTGTGAGTATGTGTGACTATGTGTGAGTGTGTGTGAGAGTGTCTGAGTGTGTGTGAGTGTGTGAGTGTGTGTGAGAGTATGTGAAGTGTGTGAGAGTGTGAGAGAGTAAGAGAGTGTGTGAGAGTGTGTGAGTGTGTGTGAGTGTGCGTGAGAGTGTGTGAGTATGTGTGAGTGTGTGTGAGAGTGTGTGAGTGTGTGTGAGTGTTTGAGAGTGTGTGAGAGTGTGTGAGAGTTTGTGAGTATGTGTGAGAGAGTGTGTGAGTGTGTGAGAGTGTGTTAGAGTGTGTGAATGAGAGAGTGTGTGTGAGTGTGTGTGAGAGTGTGTGAGAGTGTGTGTGAGAGTGTGTGAGTATGTGTGAGAGAGTGTGTGAGAGTGTGTGAGTGTGTGAGTGTGCGTGAGAGTGTGTGAGTGTGTGTGAGAGTGTGTGAGTGTGTTATTGTGTGTGACTGTGTGTGAGAGGGTGTGAGTGTGTGTGAGTGTGTGTGAGAGTGTGTCAGAGTGTGTGAGTGTGTGTGAGAGTGTGAGAGTGTGTGAGTGTGTGTGAGAGTGTGTGAGTATGTGTGAGAGTGTGTGTGAGTGTGTGTGAGAGAGAGTGTGTGAGAGTGTGTGAGTATGTGTGAGTGTGTGTGAGAGTGTGTGAGTGTGTGTGAGTGTTTGAGAGTGTGTGAGAGTGTGTGAGTATGTGTGAGAGAGTGTGTGAGTGTGTGAGAGTGTGTTAGAGTGTGTGAATGAGAGAGTGTGTGTGAGTGTGTGTGAGAGTGTGTGAGTATGTGTGTGAGAGTGTGTAAGAGTGTGTGAGTGTGTGAATGAGTGTGAATGAGAGAGTGTGTGTGAGAGTGTGTGTGTGAGAGAGTGTGTGAGTGTGTGTGAGAGTGTGTGAGTGTGTGAGAGTGTGTGAGAGTGTGTGAGTATGTGTGAGTGTGTGTGAGAGTGTGTGAGAGTGTGTGAGAGTGTCTGAGTATGTATGAGTGTGTGAGAGTGTGTGAGTATGTGTGAGAGTGTGTGAGTGTGTGTGAATGTGTGTGAGAGTGTGTGAATGTGTGTGAGAGTGTGTGAGAGTGTGTGAGTGTGTGAGAGTGTGGGTGTGAGAGTGTGTGAGAGTGTGTGAGTGTGTGAATGAGTGTGAATGAGAGAGAGTGTGTGAGAGTGTGTGAGTGTGTGAGAGAGTGTGTGAGTGTGTGAGAGAGTGTGTGAGTGTGTGTGTGAGAGTGTGTGGGTGTGAGAGAGTGTGAGTGTGTATGAGAGTGTGTGAGTGTGTGTGAGAGTGTTAGAGTGTGTGAGTGTGTGTGAGAGTGTGCGAGTTTGTGAGTGTGTGTGAGTGTGTGTGAGAGTGTGTGAGAGTGTGTGTGAGTGTGTAAGAGTGTGTGAGAGTGTGTGAGTATGTGGGTGTGAGAGTGTGTGAATGAGTGTGAATGAGAGAGTGTGTGTGTAAGAGTGTGTGAGTGTGTGTGAGAGTGTGAGAGTGTGTGTGAGTGTGTGTGAGAGTGTGTGATTGTGTGGGTGTGTGGGTGTGAGTGTGTGTGAGAGTGTGTGAATGAGTGTGAGTGAGAGTGTGTGTGTGAGTGTGTGTGAGTGTGTGTGAGAGTGTGTGAGTCTGTGTGAGAGTGTGTGTGAGAGTGTTTTATTGTGTGTGAGTGTGTGTGAGAGTGTGTGAAAGTGTGTGAGTGTGTGTGAGTGTGTGAGTGTATGTGAGAGTGTGTGTGAGAGTGTGGGAGAGTGTGTGTTTGTGAGTATGTGTGAGAGTGTGTGAATGTGTGTGTGAGAGTGTGTGTGAGTGTGTGTGAGAGTGTGTTAGTGTGTGTGAATGAGTGTGAGTGAGAGAGTGTGTGTGTGAGAGTGTGTGTGTGAGAGTGTGTGTGAGAGTGTGTGAGTGTGTGTGAGAGTGTGTGAGTTTGTGAGAGTGTGTGTGAGTGTGGGTGAGAGTGTGTGAGTTTGTGAGAGTGTGTGTGAGTGTGTGAGAGTGTGTGAGTATGTGGGTGTGAGAGTGTGTAAGAGTGTGTGAATGAGTGTGAATGAGAGAGTGTGTGTGTGAGAGTGTGTGAGCGTGTGTGAGAGTGTGTGAGAGTGTGTGTGAGAGTATGTGTGTGTGTGGGTGTGAGAGTGTGTGAGTGCGTGTGAGAGTGTGCGAGTTTGTGAGTGTGTGTGAGAGTGTGTGTGAGTGTGTAAGAGTGTGTGAGTGTGTGTGAGAGTGTGTGAGTATGTGGGTGTGAGAGTGTGTGAATGAGTGTGAATTAGAGAGTGTGTGTGTAAGAGTGTGTGAGTGTGTGTGAGAGTGTGTGAGTCTGTGTGAGAGTGTGTGTGAGAGTGTGTGAATGTGTGTGTGAGTATGTGTGAGTGTGTGTGAGAGTGTGTTAGTGTGTGTGAATGAGTGTGAGTGAGAGAGTGTGTGTGTGAGAGTGTGTGTGTGAGAGTGTGTGTGAGAGTGTGTGTGTGAGAGTGTGTGTGAGAGTGTGTGAGTGTGTGTGAGAGTGTGTGAGTTTGTGAGAGTGTGTGTGAGTGTGTGTGAGAGTGTGTGAGTTTGTGAGAGTGTGTGTGAGTGTGTGAGTATGTGGGTGTGAGAGTGTGTAAGAGTGTGTGAATGAGTGTGAATGAGAGTGTGTGTGTGTGAGAGTGTGTGAGTGTGTGTGAGAGTGTGTGAGAGTGTGTGTGAGTGTGTGTGAGAGTTTGTGTGTTTGGGTGTGAGAGTGTGTGAGTGCGTGTGAGAGTGTGTGAGTGTGTGTGAGTGAGAGAGTGTGTGTGTGAGAGTGTGTGAGTGTGTGTGAGAGTGTGTGAGTGTGTGTGAGAGTGTGTTATTGTGTGTGAGTGTGTGTGAGAGTGTGTGAGTGTGTGTGTGAGTGTGTGAGAGTGTGTGAGTGTGTGTGAGTATGTGTTAGAGTGTGTGAGTGTGTGTGAGTGTGTGAGAGAGTTTGAGAGTGTGTGAGAGTGTGTGAGTATGTGGGTGTGAGAGTGTGTTAGAGTGTGTGAGTGTGTGATTGTGTGTGAGTGTGTGTGAGAGTGTGTTAGAGTGTGTGAGTGTGTGATTGTGTGTGAGTGTGTGTGAGAGTGTGTGATTATGTGGGTGTGAGAGTGTGTGAGTATGTGGGTGTGAGAGTGTGTGAGTGTGTGTGAGTGTGAGTGTGTGTGAGTGTGTGAGAGTGTGTGTGAGAGTGTGTGAGAGTGTGTGAATGAGTGTGAGTGAGAGAGTGTGTGAGCATGTGTAAGAGTGTGTGAGTGGGTGTCAGAGTGGGTGACTGTGTGTGAGTGTGTGTGAGAGTGTGTGAGAGTGTGTGAGTATGTGGGTGTTAGGGTGTGTGAATGAGTAACTGTGTATGTGAGAGTGTGTGAGCATGTGTGAGAGTGTGTGAGTGTGTGTGGGTGTGTGAGTGTGTGTGTGAATGAGTGAGTGAAAGATTGTGAGTGAGAGTGTGTGAGTGTGTGTGAAAGTGTGTGAGTGTGTGTGAGTGTGTGTGAGAGTGTGTGAGAGTGTGTGAGTGTGTGTGAGAGTGTGTGAGTGTGTGTGAGTGTGTGTGAATGAGTGTGAGTATGTGTGAGAGTGTGTGAGTATGTGTGAGTGTGTGTGAGAGTGTCTGTGAATGAGAGAGTGTGTGTGAGTGTGTGTGAGAGTGTGTGAGTGTGTGGGTGTGAAAGTGTGTGAGAGTGTGTGTGTGTGAGAGTGTGTGAGTGTGTGTGAATGAGTGTGAGTGAGAGAGTGTGTGTGTGAGTGTGTGTGAGAGTGTGTGAGTGAGTGTTGTGAGTGTGTGTGAGTGTGAGTGTGTGTTGTGAGTGTGTGCGAGAGTGTGTGAGTGTGTGTGAGTGTGTGTGAGAGTGTGAGTGTGTGTGAATGAGTGTGTGTGAGAGTGTGTGAGAGTATTAGAGTGTGTGAGATCGTGTGAGAGTGTGTGAGAGTGTGTGTGTGAGAGTGTGTGAGAGTGTGTGAGTATGTGGGTGTGAGTGTGTGAGAGTGTGTGAGTGTGTGTGAGTGTGTGTGAGTGTGTGTGAGAGTGTGGGTGTGAGAGTTTGTGAGTGTGTGAATGAGTGTGAATGGGAGAGTGTGTGTGAGAGTGTGTGTGTGAGAGAGTGTGTGAGTGTGTGTGAGAGTGTGTGAGTGTGTGGGTGTGAGAGAGTGTGAGTGTGTATGAGAGTGTGTGAGTGTGTGTGAATGAGTGTGAGTGAGAGAGTGTGTGTGTGAGAGTGTGTGAGTGTGTCTGAGAGTGTGAGAGTGTGTGAGTGTGTGTGAGTGTGTGTGTAAGTGTGTGAGAGTCTGTGTGAGAGTGTGTGAGAGTGTGAGTGTGTGAGAGTGTGTGAGTGTGTGTGAGAGTGTGTGATGATGTGTGAGTGTGTGTGACAGTGTGTGAGAGTGTGAGTGTGTGAGAGTGTGTGAGTGTGTGTGAGAGTGTGTGAGTATGTGTGAGTGTGTGAGTGTGTGTGAGTGTGTGAGTGTGTGTGAGAGTGTGTGAGAGTGTGTGAGTGTGTGAGAGTGTGGGTGTGAGAGTGTGTGAGTGTGTGAATGAGAGAGTGTGTGTGAGAGTGTGTGAGTGTGTGTGAGAGTGTGTGAGAGTGTGTGAGTGTGTGAGAGTGTGGGTGTGAGAGTGTGTGAGTGTGTGAATGAGTGTGAATGAGAGAGTGTGTGTGAGAGTGTGTGTGAGAGAGAGTGTGTGAGTGTGTGTGAGAGTGTGTGAGTGTGTGTGAGAGTGTGTGAGTGTGTGGGTGTGAGAGAGTGTGAGTGTGTATGAGAGTGTGTGAGTGTGTGTGAATGAGTGTGAGTGATAGAGTGTGTGTGTGAGATTGTGTGAGTGTGTGTGAGAGTGTGTGAGTGTGTCTGAGAGTGTGAGAGTGTGTGAGTGTGTGTGAGTGTGTGTGAGTGTGTGAGAGTGTGTGTGAGAGTGTGTGAGAGTGTGTGAGTGTGTGTGAGTGTGTGTGTAAGTGTGTGAGAGTCTGTGTGAGAGTGTGTGAGAGTGTGAGTGTGTGAGTGTGTGTGAGAGTGTGTGAGTATGTGTGAGTGTGTGAGTGTGTGTGAGTTTGTGAGAGTGTGTGAGTGTGTGTGAGAGTGTTACAGTGTGTGAGAGTGTGCGAGTGTGTGTGAGAGTGTGTGAGTGTGTGGGTGTGAGAGTGTTTGAGAGTGTGTGAGAGTGTGTTAGAGTGTGTGAGAGTGTGTGAGTGTGTGTAAGAGTGAGAGTGTGTGTGAGAGTGTGTGAGTGTGTGTGAGAGTGTGTGAATGAGTGTGTGTGAATGAGTTTGAGTGAGTGAGTGAGTGTGAATGAGTGTGAGTGAGAGAGTGTGTGTGAGATTGTGTGAGAGTGTTAGTGTGTGAGAGTGTGTGAGATCGTGTGAGAGTGTGTGAGAGTGTGTGAGAGTGTGTGAGAGTGTGTGAGAGTATGTGAGTGTGTGTGAGAGTGTGAGAGTGTGTGAGTGTGTTACTGTGTGTGAGTGTGTGTGAGAGTGTGTGTGTGTGAGTGTGTGAGAGTGTGTGAGTATGTGTGAGTGTGTGTGAGAGTGTGTGAGTGTGTGTGAGTGTGTGAGTGTGTGAGAGTGTGTGAGTGCATGTGAGTGTGTGAGAAAGTGGGTGTGAGAGTCTGTGAATGAGAGAGTGTGTGTGAGTGTGTGTGAGAGTGTGTGAGTGTGTGGGTGTGAAAGTGTGTGAGAGTGTGTGTGTGTGAGAGTGTGTGAGTGTGTGTGAGTGTGTGTGAGAGTGTGTGAGAGTGCGAGAGTGTGTGAGTATGTGGGTGTGAGAGTGTGTGAATGAGTGTGAATGAGAGAGTGTGTGTGAGAGTGTGTGAGTGTGTGTGAGAGTGTGTGAGAGTGCGAGAGTGTGTGAGTATGTGGGTGTGAGAGTGTGTGAATGAGAGAGTGTGTGTGAGAGTGTGTGAGTATGTGGGTGTGAGAGTGTGTGAGTATGTGGGTGTGAGAGTGTGTGAGAGTGTTAGAGTGTGTGAGAGTGTGTGAGATCGTGAGAGAGTTTGAGAGTGTGTGAGAGTGTGTGAGTGTGTGTGAGAGTGTGTGAGTGTATGTGAGAGTGTGTGTGAGAGTGTGTGTGAGTGTGTGAGAGCGTGTGTTTGTGAGTGTGTGAGTGTGTGAGAGCGTGTGTTTGTGAGTGTGTGAGAGTGTGTGAGTGTGTGTGAGAGTGTGTGAGAGTGTGTGAGTATGTGTGAGTGTGTGTGAGAGTGAGTGAGAGTGTGTGAGTATGTGTGAGTGTGTGTGAGAGTGAGTGAGAGTGTGAGTGTGTGAGAGTGTGTGTGAGAGTGTGTGAGTATGTGTGAGTGTGTGAGAGTGTGTGAGTGTGTGTGAGAGTGTTACAGTGTGTGAGAGTGTGCGAGTGTGTGTGAGAGTGTGTGAGTGTGTGTGAGAGTGTGTGAGTGTGTGTGAGAGTGTGTGAGTGTGTGTGAGAATGTGTGAGTGTGTGTGAGAGTGTGTGAGTGTGTGTGAGTGTGTGTGAGAGTGTGTGAGTATGTGTGAGAGTGTGTGAGTGTGTGTGCATGAGTGTGAGTGAAAGTGTGTGCGTGAGAGTGTGTGAGTGTGTGTGAGAGTGTGTGAGTGTGTGTGAGTGTGTGTGAGAGTGTGAGTGTGTGTGAGAGTGTGTGAGTATGTGGGTGTGAGGGTGTGTGAATGAGAGAGTGTGTATGTGAGAGTGTGTGAGTGTGTGTGAGTGTGTGTGAGTGTGTGTGAGAGTGTGTGTGTGTGAATGAGTGTGAGTGAGAGAGTGTGTGTAAGAGAGTGTGTGAGAGTGTGTGAGTGTGTGTGAGAGTGTGAGAGTGTGTGAGAGTGTGTGAGTGTGTGTGAGTGTGTGAGTGTGTGTGAGAGTGTGTGTGAGAGTGTGTGAGTGTGTGTGAGTGTGTGAGAGTGTGTGAGTGTGTGTGAGTGTGTGTGAGAGTGTGTGAGAGTGTGGGTGTGAGAGTTTGTGAGTGTGTGAATGAGTGTGAATGGGAGAGTGTGTGTGAGAGTGTGTGTGTGAGAGAGTGTGTGAGTGTGTGTGAGAGTGTGTGAGTGTGTGTGAGAGTGTGTGAGTGTGTGGGTGTGAGAGAATGTGAGTGTGTATGAGAGTGTGTGAGTGTGTGTGAGTGTGTGTGTAAGTGTGTGAGAGTCTGTGTGAGAGTGTGTGAGAGTGTGAGTGTGTGAGAGTGTGTGAGTGTGTGTGAGAGTGTGTGAGAGTGTGTGATGATGTGTGAGTGTGTGTGACAGTGTGTGAGAGTGTGAGTGTGTGAGAGTGTGTGAGTGTGTGTGAGAGTGTGTGAGTATGTGTGAGTGTGTGAGTGTGTGTGAGAGTGTGTGAGAGTGTGTGATGATGTGTGAGTGTGTGTGACAGTGTGTGAGAGTGTGAGTGTGTGAGAGTGTGTGAGTGTGTGTGAGAGTGTGTGAGTATGTGTGAGTGTGTGAGTGTGTGTGAGTGTGTGAGTGTGTGTGAGAGTGTGTGAGAGTGTGTGAGTGTGTGAGAGTGTGGGTGTGAGAGTGTGTGAGTGTGTGAATGAGTGTGAATGAGAGAGTGTGTGTGAGAGTGTGTGTGTGTGAGAGTGTGTGAGAGTGTGAGTGTGTGAGTGTGTGTGAGAGTGTGTGAGTATGTGTGAGTGTGTGAGTGTGTGTGAGTTTGTGAGAGTGTGTGAGTGTGTGTGAGAGTGTTACAGTGTGTGAGAGTGTGCGAGTGTGTGTGAGAGTGTGGGTGTGAGAGTGTTTGAGAGTTTGTGAGAGTGTGTTAGAGTGTGTGAGAGTGTGTGAGTGTGTGTAAGAGTGAGAGTGTGTGTGAGAGTGTGTGAGTGTGTGTGAGAGTGTGTGAATGAGTGTGTGTGAATGAGTTTGAGTGAGTGAGTGTGTGTGAATGAGTGTGAGTGAGAGAGTGTGTGTGAGATTGTGTGAGAGTGTTAGTGTGTGAGAGTGTGTGAGATCGTGTGAGAGTGTGTGAGAGTGTGTGAGTGTGTGTGAGAGTGTGTGAGAGTGTGTGAGAGTATGTGAGTGTGTGTGAGAGTGTGAGAGTGTGTGAGTGTGTTACTGTGTGTGAGTGTGTGTGAGAGTGTGTGTGTGTGAGTGTGTGAGAGTGTGTGAGTATGTGTGAGTGTGTGTGAGAGTGTGTGAGTGTGTGTGAGTGTGTGAGTGTGTGAGAGTGTGTGAGTGCATGTGAGTGTGTGAGAGAGTGGGTGTGAGAGTCTGTGAATGAGAGAGTGTGTGTGAGTGTGTGTGAGAGTGTGTGAGTGTGTGGGTGTGAAAGTGTGTGAGAGTGTGTGTGTGTGAGAGTGTGTGAGTGTGTGTGAGTGTGTGTGAGAGTGTGTGAGAGTGCGAGAGTGTGTGAGTATGTGGGTGTGAGAGTGTGTGAATGAGTGTGAATGAGAGAGTGTGTGTGAGAGTGTGTGAGTGTGTGTGAGTGTGTGTGAGAGTGTGTGAGAGTGCGAGAGTGTGTGAGTATGTGGGTGTGAGAGTGTGTGAATGAGTGTGAATGAGAGAGTGTGTGTGAGAGTGTGTGAGTATGTGGGTGTGAGAGTGTGTGAGTATGTGGGTGTGAGAGTGTGTGAGTGTCTGAAAGAGTGTGAATGAGAGAGTGTGTGTTAGAGTGTGTGAGTGTGTGTGAGTGTGTGAGAATGTGTGGGTGTGTGTGAGAGTGAGAGTGTGTGAGAGTGTGTGAGAGTGTGTGAGTGTGTGTGAGTGTGTGTGAGAGTGTGTGAGTGTGTGTGAATGAGTGTGATTGAGAGAGTGTGTGTAAGAGAGTGTGTGAGAGTGTTAGAGTGTGTGAGAGTGTGTGAGATCGTGAGAGAGTTTGAGAGTGTGTGAGAGTGTGTGAGTGTGTGTGAGAGTGTGTGAGTGTATGTGAGAGTGTGTGTGAGAGTGTGTGTGAGTGTGTGAGAGCGTGTGTTTGTGAGTGTGTGAGTGTGTGAGAGCGTGTGTTTGTGAGTGTGTGAGAGTGTGTGAGTGTGTGTGAGAGTGTGTGAGAGTGTGTGAGTATGTGTGAGTGTGTGTGAGAGTGAGTGAGAGTGTGTGAGTATGTGTGAGTGTGTGTGAGAGTGAGTGAGAGTGTGAGTGTGTGAGAGTGTGTGTGAGAGTGTGTGAGTATGTGTGAGTGTGTGAGAGTGTGTGAGAGTGTGTGAGAGTGTTACAGTGTGTGAGAGTGTGCGAGTGTGTGTGAGAGTGTGTGAGTGTGTGTGAGAGTGTGTGAGTGTGTGTGAGAGTGTGTGAGTGTGTGTGAGTGTGTGTGAGTGTGTGTGAGTGTGTGTGAGTGTGTGTGAGAGTGTGTGAGTGTGTGTGAGAGTGTGTGAGTGTGTGTGCATGAGTGTGAGTGAAAGTGTGTGCGTGAGAGTGTGTGAGTGTGTGTGAGAGTGTGTGAGTGTGTGTGAGTGTGTGTGAGAGTGTGAGTGTGTGTGAGAGTGTGAGTGTGTGTGAGAGTGTGTGAGTATGTGGGTGTGAGGGTGTGTGAATGAGAGAGTGTGTATGTGAGAGTGTGTGAGTGTGTGTGAGTGTGTGTGAGAGTGTGTGTGTGTGAATGAGTGTGAGTGAGAGAGTGTGTGTAAGAGAGTGTGTGAGAGTGTGTGAGTGTGTGTGAGTGTGTGAGTGCGTGTGCGAGTGTGAAAGTGTGTGAGTGTGTGAGTGTGTGTGAGTGTGTGTGAGAGTGTGAGTGTGTGTGAATGAGTGTGAGTGAGAGAGTGCGTGTGAGAGTGTGTGAGAGTGTTAGAGTGTGTGAGAGTGTGTGAGATCGTGTGAGAGTGTGTGAGTGTGTGTGAGTGAGAGTGTGTGAGAGTGTGTGAGAGTGTGTGAGTGTGTGTGAGTGTGTGTGAGAGTGTGTGAGTGTGTGAGAGTGTGGGTGTGAGTGTGTGAGAGTCTGTGTGAGAGTGTGTGAGAGTGTGAGTGTGTGAGAGTGTGTGAGTGTGTGTGAGAGTGTGTGAGTGTGTGTGAGAGTGTGGGTGTGAGAGAGTGTGTGTGAATGAGTGTGAGTGAGAGAGTGTGTGTGTGAGAGTGTGTGAGTGTGTGTGAGTGTGAGTGTGTGTGAGTGTGTGAGAGTGTGTGTGAGAGTGTGTGAGAGTGTGTGAGTGTGTGTGAGTGTGTGTGTGAGTGTGTGAGAGTCTGTGTGAGAGTGTGTGAGAGTGTGAGTGTGTGAGAGTGTGTGAGTGTGTGTGAGAGTGTGTGAGTATGTGAGAGTCTGTGTGAGAGTGTGTGAGAGTGTGAGTGTGTGAGAGTGTGTGAGTGTGTGTGAGAGTGTGTGAGTGTGTGTGAGAGTGTGGGTGTGAGAGAGTGTGTGTGAATGAGTGTGAGTGAGAGAGTGTGTGTGTGAGAGTGTGTGAGTGTGTGTGAGTGTGAGTGTGTGTGAGTGTGTGAGAGTGTGTGTGAGAGTGTGTGAGAGTGTGTGAGTGTGTGTGAGTGTGTGTGTGAGTGTGTGAGAGTCTGTGTGAGAGTGTGTGAGAGTGTGAGTGTGTGAGAGTGTGTGAGTGTGTGTGAGAGTGTGTGAGTATGTGTGAGTGTGTGTGAGAGTGTGTGAGAGTGTGAGTGTGTGAGAGTGTGTGAGTGTGTGTGAGAGTGTGTGAGTATGTGTGAGTGTGTGAGTGTGTGTGAGTGTGTGAGAGTGTGTGAGTGAGTGTGAGTGAGAGAGTGTGTGTGAGAGTGTTAGTGTGTGAGAGTGTGTGAGATCGTGTGAGAGTGTGTGAGAGTGTGTGAGTGTGTGTGAGTGTGTGTGAGAGTGTGTGTGTGTGAATGAGTGTGAGTGAGAGAGTGTGTGTAAGAGAGTGTGTGAGATTGTGTGAGTGTGTGTGAGTGTGTGAGTGTGTGTGCGAGTGTGAAAGTGTGTGAGTGTGTGAGTGTGTGTGAGAGTGTGTGAGAGTGTGAGTGTGTGTGAATGAGTGTGAGTGAGAGAGTGTGTGTGAGAGTGTGTGAGAGTGTTAGAGTGTGTGAGTGTGTGTGAATGAGTGTGAGTGAGAGAGTGTGTGAGAGTGTGTGAGAGTGTGTGAGATCGTGTGAGAGTTTGTGAGAATGTGTGTGTGAGAGTGTGTGAGCGTGTGTAAGAGTGTGTGAGTGTGTGTGAGAGTGTGTGAGAGTGTGTGAGTGTGTGTGAGAGTGTGAGTGTGTGTGAGAGTGTGTGAGTGTGTGTGAGAGTGTGTGAGAGTGTGTGAGTGTGTGTGAGTGTGTGAGTGTGTGTGAGAGTGTGTGTGAGAGTGTGTGAGTGTGTGTGAGTGTGTGTGAGAGTGTGTGAGAGTGTGTGAGTGAGTGAGAGTGTGGGTGTGAGAGTGTGTGAGTGTGTGAATGAGTGTGAATGAGAGAGTGTGTGTGAGAGTGTGTGTGTGAGAGAGTGTGTGAGTGTGTGTGAGAGTGTGTGAGTGTGTGTGAGAGTGTGTGAGTGTGTGCGAGAGTGTGTGAGTGTGTGGGTGTGAGAGTGTGTGAGTGTGTGTGAGTGTGTGTGAGAGTGTGTGAGTGTGTGGGCGTGTGAGAGTGTGTGTGAATGAATGTGAGTGAGAGAGTGTGAGTGAGAGAGTGTGTGTGTGAGAGTGTGTGAGTGTGTGTGAAAGTGTGTGAGTGTGTGTGAGAGTGTGTGTGTGAGAGTGTGTGAGAGTGTTAGAGTGTGTGAGAGTGTGTGAGATCGTGTGAGAGTGTGTGAGAGTGTGTGAGTGTGTGTGTGTGAGAGTGTGTGAGTATGTGGGTGTGAGTGTGTGAGTGTGTGTGAGTGTGTGTGAATGAGTGTGAGTGAGAGAGTGTGTGAGTGTGTGTGAGAGTGTGTGAGATTGTGTGAGTCTGTGTGAGATTGTGAGAGTGTGTGAGAGTGTGTGAGTGTGTGTGAGTGTGTGAGTGTGTGTCAGAGTGTGTGTGAGAGTGTGTGTGAGTGTGTGTGAGAGTGTGTGAGAGTGTGTGTGTGAGTGTGTGTGAGAGTGTGTGAGTGAGTGTGTGAGTGTGTGTGAGAGTGTTAGAGTGTGTGAGTGTGTGAGAGTGTGTAAGTGTGTGTGAGTGTGCATGAATAATTGTGAGTGAGAGTGTGTGAGTGTGCGTGTGAGAGTGTGTGAGTGTGTGTGAATGAGTGCGAGTGAGTGTGTGAGTGTGTGTGAGAGTGTGTGAGTGTGTGTGAGTGAGAGTGTGTGTGAGAGTGTGTGAGTGTGTGTGAGAGTGTGTGAGTGTGTGTGAGAGTATGTGAGAGTGTGTGAGTGTGTGAGTGTGTGTGAGAGTGTGTGAGTGTGTGAGAGTGTGTGAGAGTGTGTGAGTGTGCGTGAATGAGTGTGAGTGAGAGAGTGTGTGTGTGAGAGTGTGTGAGTGTGTGTGAATGAGTGTGAGTGAGATAGTGTGTGTGAGAGAGTGTGTGAGTGTGTGTGAGAGTGTGTGTGAGTGTGTGAGAGTGTGCGTAAGTGTGTCTGAGAGTGTGTGACAGTGTGTGAGTGTGTGTGAATGTGTGTGAGAGTGTGTGAGAGTGTGTGAGTGTGTGTGAGAGTGTGTGAGTGTATGAGAGTGTGTGAGTGTGTGAATGAGAGAGTCTGTGTGTGTGAGTGTGTGTGAGAGTGTGTGAGTATGTGTGAGTGTGTGTGAGAGTGTGTGAGTGTGTGAGTGTGTGAGAGTGTGTGAGTGCATGTGAGTGTGTGAGAGTCTGTGAATGAGAGAGTGTGTGTGAGTGTGTGTGAGAGTGTGTGAGTGTGTGGGTGTGAAAGTGTGTGAGAGTGTGTGTGTGTGAGAGTGTGTGAGTGTGTGGGTGTGAAAGTGTGTGAGAGTGTGTGTGTGTGAGAGTGTGTGAATGAGTGTGAGTGAGAGAGTGTGTGTGTGAGTGTGTGTGAGAGTGTGTGAGTGAGTGTTGTGAGTGTGTGTGAGTGTGAGTGTGTGTTGTGAGTGTGTGCGAGAGTGTGTGAGTGTCTGTGAGTGTGTGTGAGAGTGTGAGTGTGTGTGAATGAGTGTGTGTGAGAGTGTGTGAGTGTATGAGAGTTTGTGAGAGTGTGAATGAGAGAGTCTGTGTGTGAGAGTGTGTGAGTGTGTGTGAGTGTGTGTGAGAGTGTGTGAGTGTGTGTGAGACTGTGTGAGTGTGTGAGTGTGTGTGAGTGTTTCTGAGAGTGTGTGAGTGTGTGTGAGAGTGTGTGAGAGTGAGAGTATGTGGGTGTGAGAGTGTGTGAATGAATGTGAATGAGAGTGTGTGAGTGTGTGTGAGAGTGTGTGAGTGTGTGTGAGAGTGTATGAGAGTGTGTGAGTGTGTGTGAGAGTGTGTGAGTGTGTGAGTGTGTGTGAGAGTGTGTGAGTGTGTGAGAGTGTGTGAGTGTGTGTGAATGAGTGTGAGTGAGAGAGTGTGTGTGTGAGAGTGTGTGAGTGTGTGTGAATGAGTGTGAGTGAGATAGTGTGTGTGAGAGAGTGTGTGAGTGTGTGTGAGAGTGTGTGTGAGTGTGTGAGAGTGTGCGTAAGTGTGTGTGAGGGTGTGTGAGAGTGTGTGAGTGTGTGTGAATGTGTGTGAGAGTGTGTGAGAGTGTGTGAGTGTGTGTGAGAGTGTGTGAGTGTGTGAATGCGAGAGTTTGTGTGTGTGAGTGTGTGAGTGTGTGTGAGAGTGTGTGAGTGTGTTACTGTGTGTGAGTGTGTGTGAGCGTGTGTGTGTGTGAGTGTGTGTGAGAGTGTATGAGAGTGTGTGAGTATGTGTGAGTGTGTGTGAGAGTGTGTGAGTGTGTGTGAGTGTGTGAGTGTGTGAGAGTGTGTGAGTGCATGTGAGTGTGTGAGAGAGTGGGTGTTAGAGTCTGTGAATGAGAGAGTGTGTGTGAGTGTGTGTGAGAGTGTGTGAGTGTGTGGGTGTGAAAGTGTGTGAGAGAGTTTGTGTGTGAGAGTGTGTGAGTGTGTGTGAATGAGTGTGAGTGAGAGAGTGTGTGTGTGAGAGTGTGTGAGTGTGTGTGAATGAGTGTGAGTGAGATAGTGTGTGTGAGAGAGTGTGTGAGTGTGTGTGAGAGTGTGTGTGAGTGTGTGAGAGTGTGCGTAAGTGTGTGTGAGGGTGTGTGAGAGTGTGTGAGTGTGTGTGAATGTGTGTGAGAGTGTGTGAGAGTGTGTGAGTGTGTGTGAGAGTGTGTGAGTGTGTGAGAGTGTGTGAGTGTGTGTGAGAGTGTGTGAGTGTGTGAGTGTGTGTGAGAGTGTGTGAGTGTGTTACTGTGTGTGAGTGTGTGTGAGAGTGTGTGTGTGTGAGTGTGTGTGAGAGTGTATGAGAGTGTGTGAGTATGTGTGAGTGTATGTGAGAGTGTGTGAGTGTGTGTGAGTGTGTGAGTGTGTGAGTGCATGTGAGTGTGTGAGAGAGTGGGTGTGAGAGTCTGTGAATGAGAGAGTGTGTGTGAGTGTGTGTGAGAGTGTGTGAGTGTGTGGGTGTGAAAGTGTGTGAGAGTGTGTGTGTGTGAGAGTGTGTGAGTGTGTGTGAATGAGTGTGAGTGAGAGAGTGTGTGTGTGAGAGTGTGTGAGTGAGTGTTGTGAGTGTGTGTGAGTGTGTGTGAGAGTGTGTGAGTGAGTGTTGTGAGTGTGTGTGAGTGTGAGTGTGTGTTGTGAGTGTGTGCGAGAGTGTGTGAGTGTGTGTGAGTGTAGTGAGAGTGTGAGTGTGTGTGAATGAGTGTGTGTGAGAGTGTGTGAGAGTATTAGAGTGTGTGAGAGTGTGTGAGATCGTGTGAGAGTGTGTGAGAGTGTGTGTGTGAGAGTGTGTGAGAGTGTGTGAGTATGTGGGTGTGAGTGTGTGAGAGTGTGTGAGTGTGTGGGTGTGAGAGTGTGTGAGAGTGTGTGAGTGTGTGTGAGTGTGTGTGAATGAGTGTGAGTGAGAGAGTGTGTGAGAGTGTGTGAGAGTGTTAGAGTGTGTGAGAGTGTGTGAGATCGTGTGAGAGTGTGTGAGAGTGTGTGTGTGAGAGTGTGTGAGAGTGTGTGAGCGTGTGTAAGAGTGTGTGAGTGTGTGTGAGAGTGTGTGAGAGTGTGTGAGTGTGTGTGAGAGTGTGAGTGTGTGTGAGAGTGTGTGAGTGTGTGTGAGAGTGTGAGAGTGTGTGAGAGTGTGTGTGAGTGTGTGAGAGTGTGTGTGAGTGTGTGAGAGTGTGTGAGTGTGTGAGAGTGTGTGAGTGTGTGTGAGACTGTGTGAGTGTGTGAGTGTGTGTGAGTGTTTCTGAGCGTGTGTGAGAGTGTGTGAGAGTGTGTGAGAGTGAGAGTATGTGGGTGTGAGAGTGTGTGAGTGTGTGTGAGGGTGTGTGAGTGTGCGTGAATGAGTGTGAGTGAGAGAGTGTGTGTGTGAGAGTGTGTGAGTGTGTGTGAATGAGTGTGAGTGAGAGAGTGTGTGTGAGAGAGTGTGTGAGTGTGTGTGAGAGTGTGTGTGAGTGTGTGAGAGTGTGCGTAAGTGTGTGTGAGAGTGTGTGAGAGTGTGTGAGTGTGTGAGAGTGTGTGAATGTGTGTGAGAGTGTGTGAGGGTGTGTGAGATTGTGTGAGTGTGTGTGAGAGTGTGTGAGTGTGTGAGAGTGTGTGAGTGTGTGTGAGAGTGTGTGAGTGTGTGAATGAGAGAGTCTGTGTGTGTGAGTGTGTGTGAGAGTGTGTGAGTGTGTGTGAGAGTGTGTGAGTATGTGTTAGAGTGAGTGTGTGAGAGTGTGTGAGAGTATGTGAGTGTGTGTGAGAGTGTGTGAGTGTGTTACTGTGTGTGAGGAGTGTGTGTGAGAGTGTGTGTGTGTGAGTGTGTGTGAGAGTTTGTGAGTATGTGTGAGTGTGTGTGAGAGTGTGTGTGTGTGAGTGTGTGTGAGAGTGTGTGAGTATGTGTGAGTGTGTGTGAGAGTCTGTGAGTGCATGTGAGTGTGTGTGAGAGTGTGTGAGAGAGTGGGTGTGAGAGTGTGTGTGAGAGTGTGTGTGAGAATGTTTGAGTGTGTGTGTGAGCGTGTGTGAGCGTGTGTGAATGCGTGTGAGAGTGTGTGGGTGTGAAAGTGTGTGAGAGTGTGTGAGTATGTGGGTGTGAGAGTGTGTGAGTATGTGGGTGTGAGAGTGTGTGAGTATGTGGGTGTGAGTGTGAGTGAGAGAGTGTGTGAGCATGTGTAAGAGTGTGTGAGTGGGTGTCAGAGTGTGTAGACTGTGTGTGAGTGTGTGTGAGATTGTGTGAGAGTGTGTGAGTATGTGGGTGTTAGGGTGTGTGAATGAGTAACTGTGTGTGTGAGAGTGTGTGAGTGTGTGTGAATGAGTGTGAGTGAGAGAGTGTGTGTAAGAGAGTGTGTGAGATCGTGAGAGAGTGTGAGAGTGTGTGAGAGTGTGTGAGAGTGTGTGATTGTGTGTGAGTGTGTGTGAGAGTGTGTGAGTATGTGGGTGTGAGTGTATGAGTGTGTGGGTGTGAGAGTGTGTGAGTGTGTGTGAATGAGTGTGAGTGAGAGAGTGTGTGAGCATGTGTAAGAGTGTGTGAGTGGGTGTCAGAGTGTGTAGACTGTGTGTGAGTGTGTGTGAGATTGTGTGAGAGTGTGTGAGTATGTGGGTGTTAGGGTGTGTGAATGAGTAACTGTGTATGTGAGAGTGTGTGAGCATGTGTGAGAGTGTGTGAGTGTGTGTGAGTGTGTGGGTGTGTGAGTGTGTGTGTGAATGAGTGAGTGAAAGAGTGTGAGTGAGAGTGTGTGAGTGTGTGTGAAAGTGTGTGAGTGTGTGTGTGAAAGTGTGTGAGTGTTTTGAGAGTGTGTGAGTATGTGTGACTATGTGTGAGTGTGTGTGAGAGTGTCTGAGTGTGTGTGAGTGTGTGAGTGTGTGTGAGAGTATGTGAAGTGTGTGAGAGTGTGAGAGAGTAAGAGAGTGTGTGAGAGTGTGTGAGTGTGTGTGAGTGTGCGTGAGAGTGTGTGAGTATGTGTGAGTGTGTGTGAGAGTGTGTGAGTGTGTGTGAGTGTTTGAGAGTGTGTGAGAGTTTGTGAGTATGTGTGAGAGAGTGTGTGAGTGTGTGAGAGTGTGTTAGAGTGTGTGAATGAGAGAGTGTGTGTGAGTGTGTGTGAGAGTGTGTGAGAGTGTGTGAGTATGTGTGAGAGAGTGTGTGAGTGTGTGTGAGAGTGTGGGTGTGAGAGTTTGTGAGTGTGTGAATGAGTGTGAATGGGAGAGTGTGTGTGAGAGTGTGTGTGTGAGAGAGTGTGTGAGTGTGTGTGAGAGTGTGTGAGTGTGTGTGAGAGTGTGTGAGTGTGTGGGTGTGAGAGAGTGTGAGTGTGTATGACAGTGTGTGAGTGTGTGTGAATGAGTGTGAGTGAGAGAGTGTGTGTGTGAGAGTGTGTGTGAGTGTGTGTGAGAGAGAGTGTGTGAGAGTGTGTGAGTATGTATGAGTGTGTGTGAGAGTGTGTGAGTGTGTGTGAGTGTTTGAGAGTGTGTGAGAGTGTGTGAGTATGTGTGAGAGAGTGTGTGAGTGTGTGAGAGTGTGTTAGAGTGTGTGAATGAGAGAGTGTGTGTGAGTGTGTGTGAGAGTGTTTGAGTATGTGTGTGAGAGTGTGTAAGAGTGTGTGAGTGTGTGAATGAGTGTGAATGAGAGAGTGTGTGTGAGAGTGTGTGTGTGAGAGAGTGTGTGAGTGTGTGTGAGAGTGTGTGAGTGTGTGAGAGTGTGTGAGTGTGTGTGAGTATGTGTGAGTGTGTGTGAGAGTGTGTGAGAGTGTCTGAGTGTGTATGTGTGTGTGAGAGTGTGTGAGTATGTGTGAGAGTGTGTGAGTGTGTGTGAATGTGTGTGAGAGTGTGTGAATGTGTGTGAGTGTGTGTGAGTGTGTGAGTGTATGTGAGAGTGTGTGTGAGAGTGTGGGAGAGTGTGTGTTTGTGAGTATGTGTGAGAGTGTGTGAATGTGTGTGTGAGAGTGTGTGTGAGTGTGTGTGAGTGTGTGTGAGAGTGTGTTAGTGTGTGTGAATGAGTGTGAGTGAGAGAGTGTGAGTGTGTATGAGAGTGTGTGAGTGTGTGTGAGAGTGTTAGAGTGTGTGAGTGTGTGTGAGAGTGTGCGAGTTTGTGAGTGTGTGTGAGTGTGTGTGAGAGTGTGTGAGAGTGTGTGTGAGTGTGTAAGAGTGTGTGAGAGTGTGAGAGTGTGTGAGTATGTGGGTGTGAGAGTGTGTGAATGAGTGTGAATGAGAGAGTGTGTGTGTAAGAGTGTGTGAGTGTGTGTGAGAGTGTGAGAGTGTGTGTGAGTGTGTGTGAGAGTGTGTGATTGTGTGGGTGTGTGGGTGTGAGTGTGTGTGAGAGTGTGTGAATGAGTGTGAGTGAGAGTGTGTGTGTGAGTGTGTGTGAGTGTGTGTGAGAGTGTGTGAGTCTGTGTGAGAGTGTGTGTGAGAGTGTGTTATTGTGTGAGAGTGTGTGAAAGTGTGTGAGTGTGTGTGAGTGTGTGAGTGTATGTGAGAGTGTGTGTGAGAGTGTGGGAGAGTGTGTGTTTGTGAGTATGTGTGAGAGTGTGTGAATGTGTGTGTGAGAGTGTGTGTGAGTGTGTGTGAGTGTGTGTGAGAGTGTGTTAGTGTGTGTGAATGAGTGTGAGTGAGAGAGTGTGTGTGTGTGAGAGTGTGTGTGTGAGAGTGTGTGTGAGAGTGTGTGAGTGTGTGTGAGAGTGTGTGAGTTTGTGAGAGTGTGTGTGAGTGTGGGTGAGAGTGTGTGAGTTTGTGAGAGTGTGTGTGAGTGTGTGACAGTGTGTGAGTATGTGGGTGTGAGTGTGTGTAAGAGTGTGTGAATGAGTGTGAATGAGAGAGTGTGTGTGTGAGAGTGTGTGAGCGTGTGTGAGAGTGTGTGAGAGTGTGTGTGAGAGTATGTGTGTGTGTGGGTGTGAGAGTGTGTGAGTGCGTGTGAGAGTGTGCGAGTTTGTGAGTGTGTGTGAGAGTGTGTGAGAGTGTGTGTGAGTGTGTAAAAGTGTGTGAGTGTGTGTGAGAGTGTGTGAGTATGTGGGTGTGAGAGTGTGTGAATGAGTGTGAATTAGAGAGTGTGTGTGTAAGAGTGTGTGAGTGTGTGTGAGAGTGTGTGATTGTGTGGGTGTGTGGGTGTGAGTGTGTGTGAGAGTGTGTGAATGAGTGTGAGTGAGAGTGTGTGTGTGAGTGTGTGTGAGAGTGTGTGAGTCTGTGTGAGAGTGTGTGTGAGAGTGTGTTATTGTGTGTGAGTGTGTGTGAGAGTGTGTGAATGTGTGTGAGTGTGTGAGTGTATGTGAGAGTGTGTGTGAGAGTGTGTGTTTGTGAGTATGTGTGAGAGTGTGTGAATGTGTGTGTGAGAGTGTGTGTGAGTGTGTGTGAGTGTGTGTGAGAGTGTGTTAGTGTGTGTGAATGAGCGTGAGTGAGAGAGTGTGTGTGAGAGTGTGTGTGTGAGAGTGTGTGTGAGAGTGTGTGAGTTTGTGAGAGTGTGTGTGAGTGTGTGAGAGTGTGTGAGTGTGTGAGAGTGTGAGAGTGTGTGAGTGCATGTGAGTGTGTGTGAGAGTGTGTGAGAGAGTGGGTGTGAGAGTGTGTGAATGAGAGAGTGTGTGTGAGAGTGTGTGTGAGCGTGTGTGAGTGTGTGTGAGAGTGTGTGAGTGTGTGGGTGTGAAAGTGTGTGAGAGTGTGTGAGTATGTGGGTGTGAGAGTGTGTGAGTATGTGGATGTGAGAGTGTGTGAGTATGTGGGTGTGAGTGTGTGTGTGTGTGAAAGAGTGTGAATGAGAGAGTGTGTGTTAGAGTGTGTGAGAGTGTGTGAGTGTGTGTGAGAATGTGTGAGTGTGTGTGAGAGTGTGTGAGTGTGTGTGAATGAGTGTGAGTGAGAGAGTGTGTGTAAGAGTGTGTGTGAGAGTGTGTGAGATCGTGAGAGAGTGTGAGAGTGTGTGAGAGTGTGTGATTGTGTGTGAGTGTGTGTGAGAGTGTGTGAGCATGTGGGTGTGAGTGTGTGAGTGTGTGTGAATGAGTGTGAGTGAGATTGTGTGAGCATGTGTAAGAGTGTGTGAGTGGGTGTCAGAGTGTGTGACTGTGTGTGAGTGTGTGTGAGATTGTGTGAGAGTGTGTGAGTATGTGGGTGTTAGGGTGTGT
The DNA here is from genome assembly GCF_044657685.1 of Stegodyphus dumicola. NCBI lineage: Eukaryota > Metazoa > Arthropoda > Arachnida > Araneae > Eresidae > Stegodyphus > Stegodyphus dumicola. The sequence goes on from NC_140781.1 coordinate 203,006,217, forward strand.
GAATGAGTAACTGTGTATGTGAGAGTGTGTGAGCATGTGTGAGAGTGTGTGAGTGTGTGTGAGTGTGTGGGTGTGTGAGTGTGTGTGTGAATGAGTGAGTGAAAGAGTGTGAGTGAGAGTGTGTGAGTGTGTGTGAAAGTGTGTGAGTGTGTGTGTGAAAGTGTGTGAGTGTGTGTGTGAAAGTGTGTGAGTGTGTGTGAGAGTGTGTGAGTATGTGTGACTATGTGTGAGTGTGTGTGAGAGTGTCTGAGTGTGTGTGAGTGTGTGAGTGTGTGTGAGAGTATGTGAAGTGTGTGAGAGTGTGAGAGAGTAAGAGAGTGTGTGAGAGTGTGTGAGTGTGTGTGAGTGTGCGTGAGAGTGTGTGAGTATGTGTGAGTGTGTGTGAGAGTGTGTGAGTGTGTGTGAGTGTTTGAGAGTGTGTGAGAGTGTGTGAGAGTTTGTGAGTATGTGTGAGAGAGTGTGTGAGTGTGTGAGAGTGTGTTAGAGTGTGTGAATGAGAGAGTGTGTGTGAGTGTGTGTGAGAGTGTGTGTGAGAGTGTGTGAGTATGTGTGAGAGAGTGTGTGAGAGTGTGTGAGTGTGCGTGAGAGTGTGTGAGTGTGTGTGAGTGTGTGTGAGTGTGTGTGAGAGTGTGTCAGAGTGTGTGAGTGTGTGTGAGAGTGTGAGAGTGTGTGAGTGTGTGTGAGAGTGTGTGAGTATGTGTGAGAGTGTGTGTGAGTGTGTGTGAGAGAGAGTGTGTGAGAGTGTGTGAGTACGTGTGAGTGTGTGTGAGAGTGTGTGAGTGTGTGTGAGTGTTTGAGAGTGTGTGAGAGTGTGTGAGTATGTGTGAGAGAGTGTGTGAGTGTGTGAGAGTGTGTTAGAGTGTGTGAATGAGAGAGTGTGTGTGAGTGTGTGTGAGAGTGTGTGAGTATGTGTGTGAGAGTGTGTAAGAGTGTGTGAGTGTGTGAATGAGAGAGTGTGTGTGAGAGTGTGTGTGTGAGAAGAGAGTGTGTGAGTGTGTGTGAGAGTGTGTGAGTGTGTGAGAGTGTGTGAGAGTGTGTGAGTATGTGTGAGTGTGTGTGAGAGTGTGTGAGAGTGTGTGAGAGTGTCTGAGTATGTATGAGTGTGTGAGAGTGTGTGAGTATGTGTGAGAGTGTGTGAGTGTGTGTGAATGTGTGTGAGAGTGTGTGAATGTGTGTGAGAGTGTGTGAGAGTGTGTGAGTGTGTGAGAGTGTGGGTGTGAGAGTGTGTGAGTGTGTGAATGAGTGTGAATGAGAGAGAGTGTGTGAGAGTGTGTGAGTGTGTGAGAGAGTGTGTGAGTGTGTGAGAGAGTGTGTGAGTGTGTGTGTGAGAGTGTGTGGGTGTGAGAGAGTGTGAGTGTGTATGAGAGTGTGTGAGTGTGTGTGAGAGTGTTAGAGTGTGTGAGTGTGTGTGAGAGTGTGCGAGTTTGTGAGTGTGTGTGAGTGTGTGTGAGAGTGTGTGAGAGTGTGTGTGAGTGTGTAAGAGTGTGTGAGAGTGTGTGAGTATGTGGGTGTGAGAGTGTGTGAATGAGTGTGAATGAGAGAGTGTGTGTGTAAGAGTGTGTGAGTGTGTGTGAGAGTGTGTGTGAGTGTGTGTGAGAGTGTGTGATTGTGTGGGTGTGTGGGTGTGAGTGTGTGTGAGAGTGTGTGAATGAGTGTGAGGGAGAGTGTGTGTGTGAGTGTGTGTGAGTGTGTGTGAGAGTGTGTGAGTCTGTGTGAGAGTGTGTGTGAGAGTGTGTTATTGTGTGTGAGTGTGTGTGAGAGTGTGTGAAAGTGTGTGAGTGTGTGTGAGTGTGTGAGTGTATGTGAGAGTGTGTGTGAGAGTGTGGGAGAGTGTGTGTTTGTGAGTATGTGTGAGAGTGTGTGAATGTGTGTGTGAGAGTGTGTGTGAGTGTGTGTGAGTGTGTGTGAGTGTGTGTTAGTGTGTGTGAATGAGTGTGAGTGAGAGAGTGTGTGTGTGAGAGTGTGTGTGTGAGAGTGTGTGTGAGAGTGTGTGAGTGTGTGTGAGAGTGTGTGAGTTTGTGAGAGTGTGTGTGAGTGTGGGTGAGAGTGTGTGAGTTTGTGAGAGTGTGTGTGAGTGTGTGAGAGTGTGTGAGTATGTGGGTGTGAGAGTGTGTAAGAGTGTGTGAATGAGTGTGAATGAGAGAGTGTGTGTGTGAGAGTGTGTGAGCGTGTGTGAGAGTGTGTGAGAGTGTGTGTGAGAGTATGTGTGTGTATGGGTGTGAGAGTGTGTGAGTGCGTGTGAGAGTGTGCGAGTTTGTGAGTGTGTGTGAGAGTGTGTGTGAGTGTGTAAGAGTGTGTGAGTGTGTGTGAGAGTGTGTGAGTATGTGGGTGTGAGAGTGTGTGAATGAGTGTGAATTAGAGAGTGTGTGTGTAAGAGTGTGTGAGTGTGTGTGAGAGTGTGTGAGTCTGTGTGAGAGTGTGTGTGAGAGTGTGTGAATGTGTGTGAGTGTGTGAGTGTATGTGAGAGTGTGTGTGAGAGTGTGTGTTTGTGAGTATGTGTGAGAGTGTGTGAATGTGTGTGTGAGAGTGTGTGTGAGTATGTGTGAGTGTGTGTGAGAGTGTGTTAGTGTGTGTGAATGAGTGTGAGTGAGAGAGTGTGTGTGTGAGAGTGTGTGTGTGAGAGTGTGTGTGAGAGTGTGTGTGTGAGAGTGTGTGTGAGAGTGTGTGAGTGTGTGTGAGAGTGTGTGAGTTTGTGAGAGTGTGTGTGAGTGTGTGTGAGAGTGTGTGAGTTTGTGAGAGTGTGTGTGAGTGTGTGTGAGAGTGTGTGAGTTTGTGAGAGTGTGTGTGAGTGTGTGAGTATGTGGGTGTGAGAGTGTGTAAGAGTGTGTGAATGAGTGTGAATGAGAGAGTGTGTGTGTGAGAGTGTGTGAGTGTGTGTGAGAGTGTGTGAGAGTGTGTGTGAGTGTGTGTGAGAGTTTGTGTGTTTGGGTGTGAGAGTGTGTGAGTGCGTGTGAGAGTGTGTGAGTGTGTGTGAGTGAGAGAGTGTGTGTTTGAGAGTGTGTGAGTGTGTGTGAGAGTGTGTGAGTCTGTGTGAGAGTGTGTGAGTGTGTGTGAGAGTGTGTTATTGTGTGTGAGTGTGTGTGAGAGTGTGTGAGTGTGTGTGTGAGTGTGTGAGAGTGTGTGTGAGAGTGTGTGAGAGTGTGTGAGTGTGTGTGAGTATGTGTTAGAGTGTGTGAGTGTGTGTGAGTGTGTGAGAGAGTTTGAGAGTGTGTGAGAGTGTGTGAGTATGTGGGTGTGAGAGTGTGTTAGAGTTTGTGAGTGTGTGATTGTGTGTGAGTGTGTGTGAGAGTGTGTGATTATGTGGGTGTGAGAGTGTGTGAGTATGTGGGTGTGAGAGTGTGTGAGTGTGTGTGAGTGTGAGTGTGTGTGAGTGTGTGAGAGTGTGTGTGAGAGTGTGTGAGAGTGTGTGAATGAGTGTGAGTGAGAGAGTGTGTGAGCATGTGTAAGAGTGTGTGAGTGGGTGTCAGAGTGTGTGACTGTGTGTGAGTGTGTGTGAGAGTGTGTGAGAGTGTGTGAGTATGTGGGTGTTAGGGTGTGTGAATGAGTAACTGTGTATGTGAGAGTGTGTGAGCATGTGTGAGAGTGTGTGAGTGTGTGTGGGTGTGTGAGTGTGTGTGTGAATGAGTGAGTGAAAGATTGTGAGTGAGAGTGTGTGAGTGTGTGTGAAAGTGTGTGAGTGTGTGTGAGTGTGTGTGAGAGTGTGTGAGAGTGTGTGAGTGTGTGTGAGAGTGTGTGAGTGTGTGTGAGTGTGTGTGAATGAGTGTGAGTATGTGTGAGAGTGTGTGAGTATGTGTGAGTGTGTGTGAGAGTGTCTGAGTGTGTGAGAGTGTGTGAGCGTGTGTGAGAGTGTGTGAGAGTGTGTGAGCGTGTGTGAGAGTGTATGAGCGTGTGTGAGTGTATGTGAGAGTGTGAGAGTGTGTGTGAGTGTGAGTGTGTGTGAGAGTGTGCGAGAGTGTGTGAGTGTTTGGGTGTGAGTGTGAGAGAGTGTGTGTGTGAGAGTGTGTGTGAGAGTTTGTGTGTGTGAGAGTGTGGGAGAGTTTGTGAGTGTGTGTGAGTGTGTGTGAGAGTGTGTGAGTGTGTGTGAGTGTGTGTGAGAGTGTGTGAGTGTGTGTGAATGAGTGTGAGTGAGAGAGTGTGTGTAAGAGAGTGTGTGAGAGTGTGTGAGAGTGTTAGAGTGTGTGAGAACGTGTGAGATCGTGTGAGAGTGTGAGAGAGTGTGAGAGTGTGTGAGTGTGTGTGAGTGTGTGTGAGAGTGTGTGTGAGAGTGTGTGAGAGTGTGTGAGTGTGTGTGAGTGTGTGTGAGAGTGTGTGAGAGTGTGTGAGTATGTGGGTGTGAGTGTTTGAGAGTGTGTGAGTGTGAGAGTGTGTGAGAGTGTGTGAGAGTGTGTGAGTGTGTGTGAGTGTGTGTGAATGAGTGTGAGTGAGAGAGTGTGTGTGTGAGAGTGGTGAGAGTGTGTGAGCGTGTGTGAGTGTGTGTGAGAGTGTGTGTGTGTGAGTGTGTGTGAGTGTGTGTGTGTGAGATTGTGTGAGAGTGTGTGTGAGAGTGTGTGAGTGTGTGTGTGTGAGTGTGTGTGTGAGTGTGTGAGAGTGTGTGAGTGTGTGTGAGAATGTGTGAGAGTGTGTGTGTGTGTGAGATTGTGTGAGAGTGTGTGTGAGAGTGTGTGAGTGTGTGTGAGAGTGTGAGAGAGTGTTAGAGTGTGTGAGAGTGTGTGAGTGTGTGTGAGAGTGTGTGAGTGTGTGTGAGAGTGTGTGAGTGTGTGAGAGTGTGTGTGTGTGTGAGATTGTGTGAGAGTGTGTGTGAGAGTGTGTGAGTGTGTGTGAGAGTGTGTGAGAGTGTGTAAGTGTGTGTGAATGAGTGTGAGTGAGAGAGTGTGTGTAAGAGAGTGTGTGAGAGTGTGTGAGAGTGTTAGAGTGTGTGAGAACGTGTGAGATCGTGTGAGAGTGTGAGAGAGTGTGAGAGTGTGTGAGTGTGTGTGAGTGTGTGTGAGAGTGTGTGTGAGAGTGTGTGAGAGTGTGTGAGTGTGTGTGAGTGTGTGTGAATGTGTGTGAGAGTGTGTGAATGTGTGTGAGAGTGTGTGAGTGTGTGTGTGAGAGTGTGTGAGTGTGCGTGAGAGTGTGTGAGTGTGTGTGAGAGTGTGTGAGTGTGTTATTGTGTGTGAGTGTGTGTGAGAGTGTGTGAGTTTGTGTGAGTGTGTGTGAGAGTGTGTGAGAGTGTGTGAGTGTGTGTGAGAGTGTGAGAGTGTGTGAGAGTGTGTGAGTATGTGTGAGAGTGTGTGAATGAGTGTGAATGAGAGAGTGTGTGTGAGAGTGTGTGAGTGTGTGAGAGAGTGTGAGAGTGTGAGAGTGTGTGAGTGTGTGTGAGAGTGTGTGAGTATGTGGGTGTGTGAATGAGAAAGTGTGTATGTGAGAGTGTGTGAGAGTGTGTTAGTGTGTGTGAGAGTGTGTGAGTGTGTGTGAATGAGTGAGTGAGAGACTGTGAGTGAGAGTGTGTGTGAAAGTGTGTGAAAGTGTCTGAGTGTGTGTGAGAGTGTGTGAGAGTGTGTGAGTATGTGTGAGTGTGTGTGAGAGTGTCTGAGTGTGTGTGAGTGTGTGAGAGTGTGTGAGTATGTGTGAGAGTGTGTGAGTGTGTGTGAATGTGTGTGAGAGTGTGTGAATGTGTGTGAGAGTGTGTGAAGTGTGTGAGAGTGTGAGAGAGTAAGAGAGTGTGTGAGAGTGTGTGAGTGTGTGTGAGAGTGTTTGAGAGTGTGTGAGTATGTGGGTGTGAGAGTGTGTTAGAGTGTGTGAATGAGTGTGAATGAGAGAGTGTGTGTGTGAGTGTGTGTGAGAGTGTGTGAGAGTGTGTGTGAGAGTGTGTGAGAGTGTGTGAGAGTGTGTGAGAGTGTGTGAGAGTGTGTGAGTGTGTGTGAGTGTGTGTGAGTGTGTGAGTGTGTGTGAGAGTGTATGAGTGTGTGTGAGAGTGTGTGAGAATGTGTCAGTGTGTGAGAGTGTGGGTGTGAGAGTGTGTGAGTGTGTGTGTGAGTGTGTGAGTGTGTGTGAGAGTGTATGAGTGTGTGTGAGAGTGTGTGAGAGTGTGTGAGTGTGAGTGAGAGTGTGTGAGTGTGTGAGTGTGTGTGAGAGTGTGTGAGAGTGTGTGAGTGTGTGTGAGAGTGTGTGAGTGTGTGTGAGTGTGTGTGAGTGTGTGTGAGAGTGTGTGTGAGAGTGTGTGTGAGTGTGTAAGAGTGTGTGAGAGTGTGAGAGTGTGTGAGTATGTGGGTGTGAGAGTGTGTGAATGAGTGTGAATGAGAGAGTGTGTGTGTAAGAGTGTGTGAGTGTGTGTGAGAGTGTGAGAGTGTGTGTGAGTGTGTGTGAGAGTGTGTGATTGTGTGGGTGTGTGGGTGTGAGTGTGTGTGAGTGTGTGTGAATGAGTGTGAGTGAGATTGTGTGAGCATGTGTAAGAGTGTGTGAGTGGGTGTCAGAGTGTGTGACTGTGTGTGAGTGTGTGTGAGATTGTGTTAGAGTGTGTGAGTATGTGGGTGTTAGGGTGTGTGAATGAGTAACTGTGTATGTGAGAGTGTGTGAGCATGTGTGAGAGTGTGTGAGTGTGTGTGAGTGTGTGGGTGTGTGAGTGTGTGTGTGAATGAGTGAGTGAAAGAGTGTGAGTGAGAGTGTGTGAGTGTGTGTGAAAGTGTGTGAGTGTGTGTGTGAAAGTGTGTGAGTGTGTGTGAGAGTGTGTGAGTATGTGTGACTATGTGTGAGTGTGTGTGAGAGTGCCTGAGTGTGTGTGAGTGTGTGAGTGTGTGTGAGAGTATGTGAAGTGTGTGAGAGTGTGAGAGAGTAAGAGAGTGTGTGAGAGTGTGTGAGTGTGTGTGAGTGTGCGTGAGAGTGTGTGAGTATGTGTGAGTGTGTGTGAGAGTGTGTGAGTGTGTGTGAGTGTTTGAGAGTGTGTGAGAGTGTGTGAGAGTTTGTGAGTATGTGTGAGAGAGTGTGTGAGTGTGTGTGAGAGTGTGTGAGAGTGTGTGTGAGAGTGTGTGAGTATGTGTGAGAGAGTGTGTGAGAGTGTGTGAGTGTGTGAGTGTGCGTGAGAGTGTGTGAGTGTGTGTGAGAGTGTGTGAGTGTGTTATTGTGTGTGAGTGTGTGTGAGAGGGTGTGAGTGTGTGTGAGTGTGTGTGAGAGTGTGTCAGAGTGTGTGAGTGTGTGTGAGAGTGTGAGAGTGTGTGAGTGTGTGTGAGAGTGTGTGAGTATGTGTGAGAGTGTGTGTGAGTGTGTGTGAGAGAGAGTGTGTGAGAGTGTGTGAGTATGTGTGAGTGTGTGTGAGAGTGTGTGAGTGTGTGTGAGTGTTTGAGAGTGTGTGAGAGTGTGTGAGTATGTGTGAGAGAGTGTGTGAGTGTGTGAGAGTGTGTTAGAGTGTGTGAATGAGAGAGTGTGTGTGAGTGTGTGTGAGAGTGTGTGAGTATGTGTGTGAGAGTGTGTAAGAGTGTGTGAGTGTGTGAATGAGTGTGAATGAGAGAGTGTGTGTGAGAGTGTGTGTGTGAGAGAGTGTGTGAGTGTGTGTGAGAGTGTGTGAGTGTGTGAGAGTGTGTGAGAGTGTGTGAGTATGTGTGAGTGTGTGTGAGAGTGTGTGAGAGTGTCTGAGTATGTATGAGTGTGTGAGAGTGTGTGAGTATGTGTGAGAGTGTGTGAGTGTGTGTGAATGTGTGTGAGAGTGTGTGAATGTGTGTGAGAGTGTGTGAGAGTGTGTGAGTGTGTGAGAGTGTGGGTGTGAGAGTGTGTGAGAGTGTGTGAGTGTGTGAATGAGTGTGAATGAGAGAGAGTGTGTGAGAGTGTGTGAGTGTGTGAGAGAGTGTGTGAGTGTGTGAGAGAGTGTGTGAGTGTGTGTGTGAGAGTGTGTGTGTGTGAGAGAGTGTGAGTGTGTATGAGAGTGTGTGAGTGTGTGTGAGAGTGTTAGAGTGTGTGAGTGTGTGTGAGAGTGTGCGAGTTTGTGAGTGTGTGTGAGTGTGTGTGAGAGTGTGTGAGAGTGTGTGTGAGTGTGTAAGAGTGTGTGAGAGTGTGTGAGTATGTGGGTGTGAGAGTGTGTGAATGAGTGTGAATGAGAGAGTGTGTGTGTAAGAGTGTGTGAGTGTGTGTGAGAGTGTGAGAGTGTGTGTGAGTGTGTGTGAGAGTGTGTGATTGTGTGGGTGTGTGGGTGTGAGTGTGTGTGAGAGTGTGTGAATGAGTGTGAGTGAGAGTGTGTGTGTGAGTGTGTGTGAGTGTGTGTGAGAGTGTGTGAGTCTGTGTGAGAGTGTGTGTGAGAGTGTGTTATTGTGTGTGAGTGTGTGTGAGAGTGTGTGAAAGTGTGTGAGTGTGTGTGAGTGTGTGAGTGTATGTGAGAGTGTGTGTGAGAGTGTGGGAGAGTGTGTGTTTGTGAGTATGTGTGAGAGTGTGTGAATGTGTGTGTGAGAGTGTGTGTGAGTGTGTGTGAGAGTGTGTTAGTGTGTGTGAATGAGTGTGAGTGAGAGAGTGTGTGTGTGAGAGTGTGTGTGTGAGAGTGTGTGTGAGAGTGTGTGAGTGTGTGTGAGAGTGTGTGAGTTTGTGAGAGTGTGTGTGAGTGTGGGTGAGAGTGTGTGAGTTTGTGAGAGTGTGTGTGAGTGTGTGAGAGTGTGTGAGTATGTGGGTGTGAGAGTGTGTAAGAGTGTGTGAATGAGTGTGAATGAGAGAGTGTGTGTGTGAGAGTGTGAGAGTGTGTGTGAGTGTGTGTGAGAGTGTGTGATTGTGTGGGTGTGTGGGTGTGAGTGTGTGTGAGAGTGTGTGAATGAGTGTGAGTGAGAGTGTGTGTGTGAGTGTGTGTGAGTGTGTGTGAGAGTGTGTGAGTCTGTGTGAGAGTGTGTGTGAGAGTGTGTTATTGTGTGTGAGTGTGTGTGAGAGTGTGTGAAAGTGTGTGAGTGTGTGTGAGTGTGTGAGTGTATGTGAGAGTGTGTGTGAGAGTGTGGGAGAGTGTGTGTTTGTGAGTATGTGTGAGAGTGTGTGAATGTGTGTGTAAGAGTGTGTGTGAGTGTGTGTGAGAGTGTGTTAGTGTGTGTGAATGAGTGTGAGTGAGAGAGTGTGTGTGTGAGAGTGTGTGTGTGAGAGTGTGTGTGAGAGTGTGTGTGTGAGAGTGTGTGTGAGAGTGTGTGAGTGTGTGTGAGAGTGTGTGAGTTTGTGAGAGTGTGTGTGAGTGTGTGTGAGAGTGTGTGAGTTTGTGAGAGTGTGTGTGAGTGTGTGAGTATGTGGGTGTGAGAGTGTGTAAGAGTGTGTGAATGAGTGTGAATGAGAGAGTGTGTGTGTGAGAGTGTGTGAGTGTGTGTGAGAGTGTGTGAGAGTGTGTGTGAGTGTGTGTGAGAGTTTGTGTGTTTGGGTGTGAGAGTGTGTGAGTGCGTGTGAGAGTGTGTGAGTGTGTGTGAGTGAGAGAGTGTGTGTTTGAGAGTGTGTGAGTGTGTGTGAGAGTGTGTGAGTCTGTGTGAGAGTGTGTGAGTGTGCGTGAGAGTGTGTTATTGTGTGTGAGTGTTGGTGAGAGTGTGTGAGTGTGTGTGTGAGTGTGTGAGAGTGTGTGTGAGAGTGTGTGAGAGTGTGTGAGTGTGTGTGAGTTTGTGTTAGAGTGTGTGAGTGTGTGTGAGTGTGTGAGAGAGTTTGAGAGTGTGTGAGAGTGTGTGAGTATGTGGGTGTGAGAGTGTGTTAGAGTGTGTGAGTGTGTGATTGTGTGTGAGTGTGTGTGAGAGTGTGTTAGAGTGTGTGAGTGTGTGATTGTGTGTGAGTGTGTGTGAGAGTGTGTGATTATGTGGGTGTGAGAGTGTGTGAGTATGTGGGTGTGAGAGTGTGTGAGTGTGTGTGAGTGTGAGTGTGTGTGAGTGTGTGAGAGTGTGTGTGAGAGTGTGTGAGAGTGTGTGAATGAGTGTGAGTGAGAGAGTGTGTGAGCATGTGTAAGAGTGTGTGAGTGGGTGTCAGAGTGTGTGACTGTGTGTGAGTGTGTGTGAGAGTGTGTGAGAGTGTGTGAGTATGTGGGTGTTAGGGTGTGTGAATGAGTAACTGTGTATGTGAGAGTGTGTGAGCATGTGTGAGAGTGTGTGAGTGTGTGTGGGTGTGTGAGTGTGTGTGTGAATGAGTGAGTGAAAGATTGTGAGTGAGAGTGTGTGAGTGTGTGTGAAAGTGTGTGAGTGTGTGTGAGTGTGTGTGAGAGTGTGTGAGAGTGTGTGAGTGTGTGTGAGAGTGTGTGAGTGTGTGTGAGTGTGTGTGAATGAGTGTGAGTATGTGTGAGAGTGTGTGAGTATGTGTGAGTGTGTGTGAGAGTGTCTGAGTGTGTGAGAGTGTGTGAGCGTGTGTGAGAGTGTGTGAGAGTGTGTGAGCGTGTGTGAGAGTGTATGAGCGTGTGTGAGTGTATGTGAGAGTGTGAGAGTGTGTGTGAGTGTGAGTGTGTGTGAGAGTGTGCGAGAGTGTGTGAGTGTTTGGGTGTGAGTGTGAGAGAGTGTGTGTGTGAGAGTGTGTGTGAGAGTTTGTGTGTGTGAGAGTGTGGGAGAGTTTGTGAGTGTGTGTGAGAGTGTGTGAGTGTGTGTGAGTGTGTGTGAGAGTGTGTGAGTGTGTGTGAATGAGTGTGAGTGAGAGAGTGTGTGTAAGAGAGTGTGTGAGAGTGTGTGAGAGTGTTAGAGTGTGTGAGAACGTGTGAGATCGTGTGAGAGTGTGAGAGAGTGTGAGAGTGTGTGAGTGTGTGTGAGTGTGTGTGAGAGTGTGTGTGAGAGTGTGTGAGAGTGTGTGAGTGTGTGTGAGTGTGTGTGAATGTGTGTGAGAGTGTGTGAATGTGTGTGAGAGTGTGTGAGTGTGTGTGTGAGAGTGTGTGAGTGAGCGTGAGAGTGTGTGAGTGTGTGTGAGAGTGTGTGAGTGTGTTATTGTGTGTGAGTGTGTGTGAGAGTGTGTGAGTTTGTGTGAGTGTGTGTGAGAGTGTGTGAGAGTGTGTGAGTGTGTGTGAGAGTGTGAGAGTGTGTGAGAGTGTGTGAGTATGTGTGAGAGTGTGTGAATGAGTGTGAATGAGAGAGTGTGTGTGAGAGTGTGTGAGTGTGTGAGAGAGTGTGTGAGTGTGTGTGAGAGTGTGAGAGTGTGTGAGTGTGTGTGAGAGTGTGTGAGTATGTGGGTGTGTGAATGAGAAAGTGTGTATGTGAGAGTGTGTGAGAGTGTGTTAGTGTGTGTGAGAGTGTGTGAGTGTGTGTGAATGAGTGAGTGAGAGACTGTGAGTGAGAGTGTGTGTGAAAGTGTGTGAGTGTGTGTGAAAGTGTGTGAAAGATTCTGAGTGTGTGTGAGAGTGTGTGAGAGTGTGTGAGTATGTGTGAGTGTGTGTGAGAGTGTGTGAGAGTGTCTGAGTGTGTGTGAGTGTGTGAGAGTGTGTGAGTATGTGTGAGAGTGTGTGAGTGTGTGTGAATGTGTGTGAGAGTGTGTGAATGTGTGTGAGAGTGTGTGAAGTGTGTGAGAGTGTGAGAGAGTAAGAGAGTGTGTGAGAGTGTGTGAGTGTGTGTGAGAGTGTTTGAGAGTGTGTGAGTATGTGGGTGTGAGAGTGTGTTAGAGTGTGTGAATGAGTGTGAATGAGAGAGTGTGTGTGTGAGTGTGTGTGAGAGTGTGGGAGAGTGTGTGTTTGTGAGTATGTGTGAGAGTGTGTGAATGTGTGTGTGAGAGTGTGTGTGAGTGTGTGTGAGAGTGTGTTAGTGTGTGTGAATGAGTGTGAGTGAGAGAGTGTGTGTGTGAGAGTGTGTGTGTGAGAGTGTGTGTGAGAGTGTGTGAGTGTGTGTGAGAGTGTGTGAGTTTGTGAGAGTGTGTGTGAGTGTGGGTGAGAGTGTGTGAGTTTGTGAGAGTGTGTGTGAGTGTGTGAGAGTGTGTGAGTATGTGGGTGTGAGAGTGTGTAAGAGTGTGTGAATGAGTGTGAATGAGAGAGTGTGTGTGTGAGAGTGTGTGAGCGTGTGTGAGAGTGTGTGAGAGTGTGTGTGAGAGTATGTGTGTGTGTGGGTGTGAGAGTGTGTGAGTGCGTGTGAGAGTGTGCGAGTTTGTGAGTGTGTGTGAGAGTGTGTGTGAGTGTGTAAGAGTGTGTGAGTGTGTGTGAGAGTGTGTGAGTATGTGGGTGTGAGAGTGTGAATGAGTGTGAATTAGAGAGTGTGTGTGTAAGAGTGTGTGAGTGTGTGTGAGAGTGTGTGAGTCTGTGTGAGAGTGTGTGTGAGAGTGTGTGAATGTGTGTGTGAGTATGTGTGAGTGTGTGTGAGACTGTGTTAGTGTGTGTGAATGAGTGTGAGTGAGAGAGTGTGTGTGTGAGAGTGTGTGTGTGAGAGTGTGTGTGAGAGTGTGTGTGTGAGAGTGTGTGTGAGAGTGTGTGAGTGTGTGTGAGAGTGTGTGAGTTTGTGAGAGTGTGTGTGAGTGTGTGTGAGAGTGTGTGAGTTTGTGAGAGTGTGTGTGAGTGTGTGAGTATGTGGGTGTGAGAGTGTGTAAGAGTGTGTGAATGAGTGTGAATGAGAGAGTGTGTGTGTGAGAGTGTGTGAGTGTGTGTGAGAGTGTGTGAGAGTGTGTGTGAGTGTGTGTGAGAGTTTGTGTGTTTGGGTGTGAGAGTGTGTGAGTATGTGTGAGAGTGTGAATGAGTGTGAATGAGAGAGTGTGTGTGAGAGTGTGTGTGAGTGTGTGTGTGAGTGTGTGTGAGAGTGTGTGAGTGTGTGTGAGAGTGTGTGAGTGTGTTATTGTGTGTGAGTGTGTGTGAGAGTGTGTGAGTGTGTGTGAGAGTGTGTGAGAGTGTGTGAGTGTGTGTGAGAGTGTGTGAATGAGTGTGAGTGAGAGAGTGTGTGTGTGAGAGTGTGTGAGTGTGTGTGAATGAGTGTGAGTGAGTGTGTGAGAGTGTGTGAGTGTGTGTGAGAATGTGTGAGTGTGTGTGAGAGTGTGTGAGTGTGTGTGAGTGTGTGTGAGAGTGTGTGAGTGTGTGTGAGAGTGTGTGAGTGTGTGTGAGTGTGTGTGAGAGTGTGTGAGTGTGTGTGAGAGTGTGTGAGTGTGTGTGATTGAGTGTGAGTGAAAGTGTGTGTGTGAGAGTGTGTGAGTATGTGTGAGAGTGTGTGAAAGAGTGTGTGAGAGTGTCTGAGTGTGTGTGAGAGTGTTAGAGTGTGTGAGAGTGTGTGAATGAGTGTGAGTGAGAGAGTGTGTGTGTGAGAGTGTGTGAGTGTGTGAATGAGTGTGAGTGAGAGAGTGTGTGAGAGTGTTTGAGTGTGTGTGAGTGTGTGAGAGTGTGTGTGAGTGTGTGTGAGAGTGTGTGATAGTGTGTGTGAGAGTGTGTGTGAGTATGTGTGATAGAGTGTGTGAGTGTGTGAGAGTGTGTGAAAGTGTGTGAGAGTGTGTGAGTGTGCGTGAGAGTGTGTGAGTGTGTGAGTGTGTGTGAGAGTGTGTGAGTGTGTGCGAGTGTGTGCGAGTGTGTGTGAGAGTGTGTGAGAGTGTGAGAGTGTGTGGGTGTGTGTGAGAGTGTGTGAGTATGTGTGAGAGTGTGAATGAGTGTGAATGAGAGAGTGTGTGTGAGAGTGTGTGAGTGTGTGAGAGAGTGTGTGAGTGTGTGTGAATGAGTGTGTGTGAGAGTGTGTGAGTGTGTTTGAGAGTGTGAGTGTTTGTGAGAGTGTGTGAGTGTGTGTGTGAGTGTGTGTGAGAGTGTGTGAGTGTGTGTGAGTGTGTGTGAGAGAGTGAGTGTGTGTGAGTGTGTGAGAGTGTGTGTGAGAGTGTGTGAGTATGTGGGTGTGAGAGTGTGTGAATGAGTGTGAATGAGAGAGTGTGTGTTACAGTGTGTGAGAGTGTGTGAGTGTGTGTAAGAGTGAGAGTGTGTGAGAGTGTGTGTGAGAGTGTGTGAGTTTGTGTGAGAGTGTGTGAATGAGTGTGTGTGAATGAGTGCGAGTGAGAGAGTGTGTGTGAGAGTGTGTGAGAGTGTTAGAGTGTGTGAGATCGTATGAGAGTGTGTGAGTGTGTGTGAGAGTATGTGAGAGTGTGTGAGTGTGTGAGTGTGGGTGAGTGTGTGTGAGAGTGTGTGAGTGTGTGTGAGAGTGTGTGTGAGTGTGTGAGAGTGTGTGTGAGTGTGTGAGAGTGTGTGAGTGTGTGTGAGAGTGTGAGAGTGTGTGAGTGTGCGAGTGTGTGTGAGAGTGTGCGAGAGTGTGTGAGTGTGTGTGTGTGACAGTGTGTGAGTGTGTGTGTGAGTGTGTGTGTGAGTGTGTGTGAGAGTGTTAGAGTGTGTGAGAGTGTATGAGTGTGTGAGAGTGTGAGAGTGTGTGAGTGTGTGTGAGTGTGTGTGAGAGTGTGTGAGAGTGTGTGAGTGTGTGGGTGAGAGGGTGTGTGTGTGAGAGTGTTAGAGTGTGTGAGAGTGTGTGAGTGTGTGTGAGAGTGTGTGTGAGTGTGTGTGAGAGTGTGTGTGAGAGTGTGTGAATGTGTGTGAGAGTGTGTGAGAGTGTGTGAGAGTGTGTGAGTATGTGGCTGTGAGAGTGTGTTAGAGTGTGTGAATGAGTGTGAATGAGAGAGTGTGTGTGTGAGTGTGTGTGAGAGTGTGTGAGTGTGTGTGTGAGTGTGTGTGAGAGTGTGTGAGTGTGTGTGAGAGTGTGTGAGTGTGTGTGAGAGTGTGTGAGTGTGTGTGAGAGTGTGTGAGTGTGTGTGAGAATGTGTGAGTGTGTGTGAGAGTGTGTGAGTGTGTGTGAGTGTGTGTGAGAGTGTGTGAGTGTGTGTGAGAGTGTGTGAGTGTGTGTGAGTGTGTGTGAGAGTGTGTGAGTGTGTGTGAGAGTGTTAGAGTGTGTGAGAGTGTGTGAATGAGTGTGAGTGAGAGAGTGGTTGTGTGAGAGTGTGTGAGTGTGTGTGAATGAGTGTGAGTGAGAGAGTGTGTGAGTGTGTGAGAGTGTTTGAGTGAGTGTGAGTGTGTGAGAGTGTGTGTGAGTGTGTGTGAGAGTGTGTGATAATGTGTGTGAGAGTGTGTGCGAGTATGTGTGATAGAGTGTGTGAGTGTGTGAGAGTGTGTGAAAGTGTGTGAGAGTGTGTGAGTGTGCGTGAGAGTTTGTGAGTGTGTGAGTGTGTGTGAGAGTGTGTGAGTGTGTGTGAGTGTGTGTGAGAGTGTGTGAGAGTGTGAGAGTCTGTGAGTGTGTGTGAGAGTGTGTGAGTATGTGTGAGAGTGTGAATGAGTGTGAATGAGAGAGTGTGTGTGAGAGTGTGTGTGAGTGTGTGTGTGAGTGTGTGTGAGAGTGTGTGAGTGTGTGTGAGAGTGTGTGAGTGTGTGTGAGAATGTGTGAATGTGTGTGAGAGAGTGTGAGTGTGTGTGAGTGTGTGTGAATGAGTGTGTGTGAGAGTGTGTGAGTGTGTGTGAGAGTGTGTGAGAGTGTGAGAGTGTGTGTGAGAGTGTGTGAGTATGTGTGAGAGTGTGAATGAGTGTGAATGAGAGAGTGTGTGTGAGAGTGTGTGTGAGTGTGTGTGTGAGTGTGTGTGAGAGTGTGTGAGTGTGTGTGAGAGTGTGTGAGTGTGTTATTGTGTGTGAGTGTGTGTGAGAGTGTGTGAGTGTGTGTGAGAGTGTGTGAGAGTGTGTGAGTGTGTGTGAGAGTGTGTGAATGAGTGTGAGTGAGAGAGTGTGTGTGTGAGAGTGTGTGAGTGTGTGTGAATGAGTGTGAGTGAGTGTGTGTGAGAGTGTGTGAGTGTGTGTGAGAATGTGTGAGTGTGTGTGAGAGTGTGTGAGTGTGTGTGAGTGTGTGTGAGAGTGTGTGAGTGTGTGTGAGAGTGTGTGAGTGTGTGTGAGTGTGTGTGAGAGTGTGTGAGTGTGTGTGAGAGTGTGTGAGTGTGTGTGATTGAGTGTGAGTGAAAGTGTGTGTGTGAGAGTGTGTGAGTATGTGTGAGAGTGTGTGAAAGAGTGTGTGAGAGTGTCTGAGTGTGTGTGAGAGTGTTAGAGTGTGTGAGAGTGTGTGAATGAGTGTGAGTGAGAGAGTGTGTGTGTGAGAGTGTGTGAGTGTGTGTGAATGAGTGTGAGTGAGAGAGTGTGTGAGAGTGTTTGAGTGTGTGTGAGTGTGTGAGAGTGTGTGTGTGTGAGAGTGTGTGATAGTGTGTGTGAGAGTGTGTGTGAGTATGTGTGATAGAGTGTGTGAGTGTGTGAGAGTGTGTGAAAGTGTGTGAGAGTGTGTGAGTGTGCGTGAGAGTGTGTGAGTGTGTGAGTGTGTGTGAGAGTGTGCGAGTGTGTGCGAGTGTGTGTGAGAGTGTGTGAGAGTGTGAGAGTGTGTGGGTGTGTGTGAGAGTGTGTGAGTATGTGTGAGAGTGTGAATGAGAGAGTGTGTGTGAGAGTGTGTGAGTGTGTGAGAGAGTGTGTGAGTGTGTGTGAATGAGTGTGTGTGAGAGTGTGTGAGTGTGTTTGAGAGTGTGAGTGTTTGTGAGAGTGTGTGAGTGTGTGTGTGAGTGTGTGTGAGAGTGTGTGAGTGTGTGTGAGTGTGTGTGAGAGAGTGAGTGTGTGTGAGTGTGTGAGAGTGTGTGTGAGAGTGTGTGAGTATGTGGGTGTGAGAGTGTGTGAATGAGTGTGAATGAGAGAGTGTGTGTTACAGTGTGTGAGAGTGTGTGAGTGTGTGTAAGAGTGAGAGTGTGTGAGAGTGTGTGTGAGAGTGTGTGAGTTTGTGTGAGAGTGTGTGAATGAGTGTGTGTGAATGAGTGCGAGTGAGAGAGTGTGTGTGAGAGTGTGTGAGAGTGTTAGAGTGTGTGAGATCGTATGAGAGTGTGTGAGTGTGTGTGAGAGTATGTGAGAGTGTGTGAGTGTGTGAGTGTGGGTGAGTGTGTGTGAGAGTGTGTGAGTGTGTGTGAGAGTGTGTGTGAGTGTGTGAGAGTGTGTGTGAGTGTGTGAGAGTGTGTGAGTGTGTGTGAGAGTGTGAGAGTGTGTGAGTGTGCGAGTGTGTGTGAGAGTGTGCGAGAGTGTGTGAGTGTGTGTGTGTGACAGTGTGTGAGTGTGTGTGTGAGTGTGTGTGTGAGTGTGTGTGAGAGTGTTAGAGTGTGTGAGAGTGTATGAGTGTGTGAGAGTGTGTGAGTGTGTGTGAGTGTGTGTGAGAGTGTGTGAGAGTGTGTGAGTGTGTGGGTGAGAGGGTGTGTGTGTGAGAGTGTTAGAGTGTGTGAGAGTGTGTGAGTGTGTGTGAGAGTGTGTGTGAGTGTGTGTGAGAGTGTGTGTGAGAGTGTGTGAATGTGTGTGAGAGTGTGTGAGAGTGTGTGAGAGTGTGTGAGTATGTGGCTGTGAGAGTGTGTTAGAGTGTGTGAATGAGTGTGAATGAGAGAGTGTGTGTGTGAGTGTGTGTGAGAGTGTGTGAGTGTGCGTGAGAGTGTGTGAGTGTGTGTGAGAGTGTGAGAGAGTGTGAGTGTTATTGTGTGTGAGTGTGTGTGAGAGTGTGTGAGTGTGTGTGAGTGTGTGTGAGAGTGTGTGAGTGTGTGTGAGCGTGTGTGAGAGTGTGTGAGTATGTGGGTGTGAGGGTGTGTGAATGAGAGAGTGTGTATGTGAGAGTGTGTGAGTGTGTGTGAGAGTGTGTGTGAGAGTGTGTGAGTGTGTGGGCGTGTGAGAGTGTGTGAGTGTGTGTGAATGAGTGTGAGTGAGAGAGTGTGAGTGAGAGAGTGTGTGTGTGAGAGAGTGTGAGTGTGTGTGAAAGTGTGTGAGTGTGTGTGAGAGTGTGTGAGAGTGTGTGAGTGTGTGAGTGTGTGTGAGAGTGTGTGAGATTGTGTGAGAGTGTGTGAGAGTGTGTGAGTGTGTGTGAGAGTGTGAGAGTGTGTGAGAGTGTGTGAATGAGTGTGAGTGAGAGAGTGTGTGTGTGAGAGTGTGTGAGTGTGTGTGAATGAGTGTGAGTGAGAGAGTGAGTGAGTGTGTGTGAGAGTGTTTGAGTGTGTGTGAGTGTGTGTGAGAGTGTGTGATAGTGTGTGTGAGAGTGTGTGTGAGTGTGTGAGTGTGTGAGAGAGTGTGAGTGTGTTATTGTGTGTGAGTGTGTGTGAGAGTGTGTGAGTGTGTGTGTGAGTGTGTGTGAGAGTGTGTGAGAGTGTGAGAGTGTGTGAGTGTGTGTGAGAGTGTGTGAGTATGTGTGAGAGTGTGTGTGAGTGTGTGTGAGAGTGTGTGATAATGTGTGTGAGAGTGTGTGTGAGTGTGTGAGTGTGTGAGTATGTGTGATAGAGTGTGTGAGTGTGTGAGAGTGTGTGAGTGTGCGTGAGAGTGTGTGAGTGCGTGTGAGAGTGTGAGAGAGTGTGAGTGTGTTATTGTGTGTGAGTGTGTTATTGTGTGTGAGTGTGTGTGAGAGTGTGTGAGTGTGTGAGAGTGTGTGAGTGTGTGCGAGTGTGTGTGAGAGTGTGTGAGAGTGTCAGAGTGTGTGAGTGTGTGTGAGAGTGTGTGAGTATGTGTGAGAGTGTGTGTGAGTGTGTGTGAGAGAGAGAGTGTGTGAGAATGTGTGAGTGTGTGTGAGTGTGTGTGAGTGTGAATGAGTGTGAATGAGAGAGTGTGTGTGAGAGTGTGTGAGTGTGTGAGAGAGTGTGTGAGTGTCTGTGAGAGTGTGTGAGTGTGTGTGAGAGTGTGTGAGTGTGTGAGAGTGTGTGAGTGTGTGTGAGAGTGTGTGAGTGTGTGTGAATGAGTGTGTGTGAGAGTGTGTGAGTGTGTGTGAGAGTGTGAGTGTTTGTGAGAGTGTGTGAGTGTGTGTGTGAGTGTGTGTGAGAGTGTGTGAGTGTGTGTGAGAGTGTGTGAGTGTGTGTGAGTGTGTGTGAGAGTGTGTGAGTGTGTGTGAGAGTGTGTGAGAGTGTTAGAGTGTGTGAGAGTGTGTGAATGATTGTGAGTGTGAGAGTGTGTGTGTGAGAGTGTGTGAGTGTGTGTGAATGAGTGTGAGTGAGAGAGTGTGTGAGAGTGTTTGAGTGTGTGTGAGTGTGTGAGAGTGTGTGTGAGTGTGTGTGAGAGTGTGTGATAGTGTGTGTGAGAGTGTGTGTGAGTATGTGTGATAGAGTGTGTGAGTGTGTGAGAGTGTGTGAAAGTGTGTGAGAGTGTGTGAGTGTGCGTGAGAGTGTGTGAGTGTGTGAGTGTGTGTGAGAGTGTGTGAGTGTGTGTGAGTGTGTGTGAGAGTGTGTGAGAGTGTGAGAGTGTGTGAGTGTGTGTGAGAGTGTGTGAGTATGTGTGAGAGTGTGAATGAGAGAGTGTGTGTGAGAGTGTGTGTGAGTGTGTGTGAGACAGAGAGTGTGTGAGAGTGTGTGAGTGTGTGTGAGTGTGTGAGAGTGTGAATGAGTGTGAATGAGAGAGTGTGTGTGAGTGTGTGAGAGAGTGTGTGAGTGTCTGTGAGAGTGTGTGAGTGTGTGTGAGAGTGTGTGAGTGTGTGAGAGTTGGTGAGTGTGTGTGAGAGTGTGTGAGTGTGTGTGAATGAGTGTGTGTGAGAGTGTGTGAGTGTGTGTGAGAGTGTGAGTGTTTGTGAGAGTGTGTGAGTGTGTGTGTGAGTGTGTGTGAGAGTGTGTGAGTGTGTGTGAGAGTGTGTGAGTGTGTGTGAGAGTGTGTGAGTGTGTGTGAGAGTGTGTGAGTGTGTGTGAGAGTGTGTGAGTGTGTGTGAGTGTGTGTGAGAGTGTGTGAGAGTGTGTGAGAGTGTGTGAGTATGTGTGAGAGTGTGAATGAGAGAGTGTGTGTGAGAGTGTGTGTGAGTGTGTGTGAGAGAGAGAGTGTGTGAGAGTGTGTGAGTGTGTGTGAGAGTGTGAATGAGTGTGAATGAGAGAGTGTGTGTGAGTGTGTGAGAGAGTGTGTGAGTGTCTGTGAGAGTGTGTGAGTGTGTGTGAGAGTGTGTGAGTGTGTGAGAGTTGGTGAGAGTGTGTGAGTGTGTGTGAATGAGTGTGTGTGAGAGTGTGTGAGTGTGTGTGAGAGTGTGAGTGTTTGTGAGAGTGTGTGAGTGTGTGTGTGAGTGTGTGTGAGAGTGTGTGAGTGTGTGTGAGAGTGTGTGGGTGTGTGTGAGAGTGTGTGAGTGTGTGTGAGAGTGTGTGAGTGTGTGTGAGAATGTGTGAGTGTGTGTGAGAGTGTGTGAGTGTGTGTGAGTGTGTGTGAGAGTGTGTGAGTGTGTGTGAGAGTGTGTGAGTGTGTGTGAGTGTGTGTGAGAGTGTGTGAGTGTGTGTGAGAGTGTGTGAGTGTGTGTGAGTGTGTGTGAGAGTGTGTGAGTGTGTGTGAGAGTGTGTGAGTGTGTGTGAGTGTGTGTGAGAGTGTGTGAGTGTGTGTGAGAGTGTGTGAGTGTGTGTGATTGAGTGTGAGTGAAAGTGTGTGTGTGAGAGTGTGTGAGTATGTGTGAGAGTGTGTGTGAGTGTGTGAAAGAGTGTGTGAGAGTGTCTGAGTGTGTGTGAGAGTGTTAGAGTGTGTGAGAGTGTGTGAATGAGTGTGAGTGAGAGAGTGTGTGTGTGAGAGTGTGTGAGTGTGTGTGAATGAGTGTGAGTGAGAGAGTGTGTGAGAGTGTTTGAGTGTGTGTGAGTGTGTGAGAGTGTGTGTGAGTGTGTGTGAGAGTGTGTGATAGTGTGTGTGAGAGTGTGTGTGAGTATGTGTGATAGAGTGTGTGAGTGTGTGAGAGTGTGTGAAAGTGTGTGAGTGTGCGTGAGAGTGTGTGAGTGTGTGAGTGTGTGTGAGTGTGTGTGAGAGTGTGTGAGAGTGTGAGAGTGTGTGGGTGTGTGTGAGAGTGTGTGAGTATGTGTGAGAGTGTGAATGAGTGTGAATGAGAGAGTGTGTGTGAGAGTGTGTGAGTGTGTGAGAGAGTGTGTGAGTGTGTGTGAATGAGTGTGTGTGAGAGTGTGTGAGTGTGTTTGAGAGTGTGAGTGTTTGTGAGAGTGTGTGAGTGTGTGTGTGAGTGTGTGTGAGAGTGTGTGAGTGTGTGTGAGTGTGTGTGAGAGAGTGAGTGTGTGTGAGTGTGTGAGAGTGTGTGAATGAGTGTGAATGAGAGAGTGTGTGTTACAGTGTGTGAGAGTGTGTGAGTGTGTGTAAGAGTGAGAGTGTGTGAGAGTGTGTGTGAGAGTGTGTGAGTTTGTGTGAGAGTGTGTGAATGAGTGTGTGTGAATGAGTGCGAGTGAGAGAGTGTGTGTGAGAGTGTGTGAGAGTGTTAGAGTGTGTGAGATCGTGTGAGAGTGTGTGAGTGTGTGTGAGAGTATGTGAGAGTGTGTGAGTGTGTGAGTGTGGGTGAGTGTGTGTGAGAGTGTGTGAGTGTGTGTGAGAGTGTGTGTGAGTGTGTGAGAGTGTGTGTGAGTGTGTGAGAGTGTGTGAGTGTGTGTGAGAGTGTGAGAGTGTGTGAGTGTGCGAGTGTGTGTGAGAGTGTGTGAGTGTGTGTGTGTGACAGTGTGTGAGTGTGTGTGTGAGTGTGTGTGTGAGTGTGTGTGAGAGTGTTAGAGTGTGTGAGAGTGTGTGAGTGTGTGAGAGTGTGAGAGTGTGTGAGTG
>NC_140781.1:203032595-203045095 GCF_044657685.1 Stegodyphus dumicola
AGTGTGAATGAGAGAGTGTGTGTGAGAGTGTGTGAGTGTGTGTGAGTGTGTGTGAGAGTGTGTGAGTATGTGGGTGTGAGAGTGTGTTAGAGTGTGTGAATGAGTGTGAATGAGAGAGTGTGTGTGAGAGTGTGTGAGAGTGTGTGTGAGAGTGTGTGAGAGTGTGTGTGAGTGTGTGTGAGAGTGTGTGAGTGTGTGTGAGTGTGTGAGAGCGTGTGTGAGAGTGTGTGAGAGCGTGTGTGAGAGTGTGTGAGAGTGTGTGAGTGTGTGTGAGTGTGTGTGTGAGTGTGAGAGAGAGTGTGTGAGAGTGTGAGAGTGTCTGTGAGTGTGTGTGAGAGTGTGTGAGTGTGTGAGAGTGTGTGAGTGTGTGAGAGAGTGTGTGAGTGTGTGTGAGAGTGTGTGAGTGTGTGTGAGTGTGTGTGAGAGTGTGTGAGTGTGTGGGTGTGAGAGAGTGTGATTGTGTATGAGAGTGTGTGAGTGTGTGTGAATGACTGTGAGTGAGAGAGTGTGTGTGTGAGAGTGTGTGAGTGTGTGTGAGATTGTTTGAGAGTGTGTGAGTATGTGTGTGTGAGAGTGTGTTAGAGTGTGTGAATGAGTGTGAATGAGAGAGTGTGTGTGTGAGTGTGTGTGAGAGTGTGTGAGAGTGTGTGTGAGAGTGTGTGAGAGTGTGTTAGTGTGTGTGAGTGTGTGTGTGAGTGTTTGAGTGTGTGTGAGAGTGTATGAGTGTGTGTGAGAGTGTGAGAGTGTGTGAGAGTGTGTGAGAGTGTGTGAGTGTGTGTGAGAGTGTGAGAGTGTGTGAGAGAGTGTGTGAGTGTGTGTGAGAGTGTGTGAGTGTGTGTGAGTGTGTATGAGACTGTGTGAGTGTGTGTGAATGACTGTGAGTGAGAGAGTGTGTGTGAGAGTGTTTGAGTGTATGTGAGTGTGTGTGAGTGTGTCTGAGAGTGTGAGAGTGTGTGAGTGTGTGAGAGCGTGTGTGAGAGTGTGTGAGTGTGTGTGAGTGTGTGTGTGAGAGTGTGAGTGTGTGAGAGTGTGAGAGTGTGTGTGAGTGTGTGTGAGAGTGTGTGAGTGTCTGAGAGTGTGAGAGTGTGTGTGAGAGTGTATGAGTGTGTGTGAGTGTGTGAGAGCGTGTGTGAAGGTGTGTGAGAGTGTGTGAGTGTGTGTGTGAGTGTGTGAGTGTGTGTGAGAGTGTTAAAGTGTGTGAGAGTGTGCGAGTGTGTGTGAGAGTGTGTGAGTGTGTGTGAGAGAGTGTGAGTTTGTGTGAGAGTGTGTGAGTGTGTGTGAGAGTGTGCGAGTTTGTGAGTGTGTGTGAGTGTGTGTGAGAGTGTGTGAGAGTGTGTGTGAGTGTGTAAGAGTGTGTGAGTGTGTGTGAGAGTGTGTGAGTATGTGGGTGTGAGAGTGTGTGAATGAGTGTGAATGAGAGAGTGTGTGTGTAAGAGTGTGTGAGTGTGTGTGAGAGTGTGAGAGTGTGTGTGAGTGTGTGTGATTGTGTGGGTGTGTGGGTGTGAGTGTGTGTGAGAGTGTGTGAATGAGTGTGAGTGAGAGTGTGTTATTGTGTGTGAGTGTGTGTGAGAGTGTGTGAAAGTGTGTGAGTGTGTGTGAGTGTGTGAGTGTATGTGAGAGTGTGTGTGAGAGTGTGAGTGTACGTGAGAGTGTGTGTGAGAGTGTGTGAGAGTGTGTGTTTGTGAGTGTGTGTGAGCGTGTGTGAGTGTGTGTGAGTGTGTGTGAGAGTGTGTTAGTGTGTGTGAATGAGTGTGAATGAGAGAGTGTGTGTGTGAGAGTGTGTGTGTGAGAGTGTGTGTGAGAGTGTGTGAGTGTGTGTGAGAGTGTGTGAGTTGGTGAGAGTGTGTGTGAGTGTGTGTGAGAGTGTGTGAGTTTGTGAGAGTGTGTGAGAGTGTGTAAGAGTGTGTGAGTGTGTGTGAGAGTGTGAGTATGAGTGTGAATGAGAGAGTGTGTGTGAGAGTGTGTGAGAGAGTGTGTGAGTGTGTGTGAGAGTGTGTGAGTGTGTGTGAGTGTGTGTGAGAGTGTGTGAGTGTGTGGGTGTGTGAGAGTGTGAGTGTGTATGAGAGTGTGTGAGTGTGTGTGAATGACTGTGAGTGAGAGAGTGAGTGTGTGAGAGTGTGTGAGTGTATGTGAGAGTGTGTGAGTGTGTGGGTGAGAGGGTGTGTGTGTGAGAGTGTGTGAGTGTGTGTGAGAGTGTGTGTGAGTGTGTGTGAGAGTGTGTGTGAGTGTGTGTGAGAGTGTGTGTGTGTGAGAGTGTGTGTGAGAGTGTGTGAGAGTGTGTCAGTGTGTGGGTGTGTGGGTGTGAGAGTGTGAGTGTGTGTGTGAGAGTGTGTGTGAGTGTGTGAGAGTGTGTGAGTGTGTGTGAGAGTGTGTGAGAGTGTGTGAGTGTGTGTGAGAATGTGTGAGTGTGTGTGAGCGTGTGTGAGTGTGTGGGTGTGAGTGTGTGAGTGTGTGTGAGAGTGTGTGAGTGTGTGTGAATGAGTGTGAGTGAGAGAGTGTGTGTTTGAGAGAGTGTGTAAGAGTGTGTGAGTGTGTGTGAGAGTGTGTGAGAGTGTGTGAGTGAGTGTGAGTGAGTGTGTGTGTGAGAGTGTGTGTAAGAGTGTGTCAGTGTGTGTGAGAGTGTGTGAGCGTGTGTAAGAGTGTGTGTGAGAGTGTGTGAGAGTGTGTGTGAGTGTGTGTGAGTGTGTGTGAGAGTGTGTGAGTGTGTGTGAGCGTGTTTGAGAGTGTGTGAGTATGTGGGTGTGAGGGTGTGTGAATGATAGTGTGTGTATGTGAGTGTGTGTGAGAGTGTGTGAGTGTGTGTGAGAGTGTGTGAGAGTGTGTGAGTGTGTGTGAATGAGTGTGAGTGAGAGAGTGTGAGTGAGAGAGTGTGTGTGTGAGAGTGTGTGAGTGTGTGTGAAAGTGTGTGTGAGAGTGTGTGTGAGAGTGTGTCAGTGTGTGGGTGTGTGGGTGTGAGAGTGTGAGAGTGTGTGTGAGTGTGTGAGTGTGCGAGTGTGTGTGAGAGTGTGCGAGTATGTGTGAGAGTGTGTGAGTGTGTGTGAGTGTGTGTGAGAGTGTGTGAGTGTGTGGGTGTGAGAGTGTGTGAATATGTGTGAGAGTGTGTGATTGTGTGTGAATGTGTGTGAGAGTGTGTGAATGTGTGTGAGAGTGTGTGAGAGTGTGTGAGTATGTGGCTGTGAGAGTGTGTGAGTATGTGGCTGTGAGAGTGTGTTAGAGTGTGTGAATGAGTGTGAATGAGAGAGTGTGTGTGTGAGTGTGTGTGAGAGTGTGTGAGTGTGCGTGAGAGTGTGTGAGTGTGTGTGAGAGTGTGAGAGAGTGTGAGTGTTATTGTGTGTGAGTGTGTGTGAGAGTGTGTAAGTATGTGGGTGTGAGGGTGTGTGAATGAGAGAGTGTGTATGTGAGAGTGTGTGAGTGTGTGTGAGAGTGTGTGAGTGTGTGTGAGAGTGTGTGAGTGTGTGGGCGTGTGAGAGTGTGTGAGTGTGTGTGAATGAGTGTGAGTGAGAGAGTGTGAGTGAGAGAGTGTGTGTGTGAGAGTGTGTGAGTGTGTGTGAAAGTGTGTGAGTGTGTGTGAGAGTGTGTGAGAGTGTGTGAGTGTGTGAGTGTGTGTGAGAGTGTGTGAGATTGTGTGAGAGTGCGTGAGAGTGTGTGAGTGTGTGTGAGAGTGTGAGAGTGTGTGAGAGTGTGTGAATGAGTGTGAGTGAGAGAGTGTGTGTGTGAGAGTGTGTGAGTGTGTGTGAATGAGTGTGAGTGAGAGAGTGAGTGAGTGTGTGTGAGAGTGTTTGAGTGTGTGTGAGTGTGTGTGAGAGTGTGTGATAGTGTGTGTGAGAGTGTGTGTGAGTGTGTGAGTGTGTGAGAGAGTGTGAGTGTGTTATTGTGTGTGAGTGTGTGTGAGAGTGTGTGAGTGTGTGTGTGAGTGTGTGTGAGAGTGTGTGAGAGTGTGAGAGTGTGTGAGTGTGTGTGAGAGTGTGTGAGTATGTGTGAGAGTGTGTGTGAGTGTGTGTGAGAGTGTGTGAGAGTGTGTGTGAGTGTGTGAGTGTGTGAGTATGTGTGATAGAGTGTGTGAGTGTGTGAGAGTGTGTGAGTGTGCGTGAGAGTGTGTGAGTGCGTGTGAGAGTGTGAGAGAGTGTGAGTGTGTTATTGTGTGTGAGTGTGTGTGAGAGTGTGTGAGTGTGTGAGAGTGTGTGAGTGTGTGCGAGTGTGTGTGAGAGTGTGTGAGAGTGTCAGAGTGTGTGAGTGTGTGTGAGAGTGTGTGAGTATGTGTGAGAGTGTGTGTGAGTGTGTGTGAGAGAGAGAGTGTGTGAGATTGTGTTAGTGTGTGTGAGTGTGTGTGAGTGTGAATGAGTGTGAATGAGAGAGTGTGTGTGAGAGTGTGTGAGTGTGTGAGAGAGTGTGTGAGTGTCTGTGAGAGTGTGTGAGTGTGTTTGAGAGTATGTGAGTGTGTGAGAGTGTGTGAGTGTGTGTGAGAGTGTGTGAGTGTGTGTGAATGAGTGTGTGTGAGAGTGTGTGAGTGTGTGTGAGAGTGTGAGTGTTTGTGAGAGTGTGTGAGTGTGTGTGTGAGTGTGTGTGAGAGTGTGTGAGTGTGTGTGAGAGTGTGTGAGTGTGTGTGAGTGTGTGTGAGAATGTGTGAGTGTGTGTGAGAGTGTGTGAGTGTGTGTGAGAGTGTGTGAGTGTGTGTGAGAGTGTGTGAGTGTGTGTGAGTGTGTGTGAGAGTGTGTGAGTGTGTGTGAGAGTGTGTGAGAGTGTTAGAGTGTGTGAGAGTGTGTGAATGATTGTGAGTGTGAGAGTGTGTGTGTGAGAGTGTGTGAGTGTGTGTGAATGAGTGTGAGTGAGAGAGTGTGTGAGAGTGTTTGAGTGTGTGTGAGTGTGTGAGAGTGTGTGTGAGTGTGTGTGAGAGTGTGTGATAGTGTGTGTGAGAGTGTGTGTGAGTATGTGTGATAGAGTGTGTGAGTGTGTGAGAGTGTGTGAAAGTGTGTGAGAGTGTGTGAGTGTGCGTGAGAGTGTGTGAGTGTGTGAGTGTGTGTGAGAGTGTGTGAGTGTGTGTGAGTGTGTGTGAGAGTGTGTGAGAGTGTGAGAGTGTGAGAGTGTGTGAGTGTGTGTGAGAGTGTGTGAGTATGTGTGAGAGTGTGAATGAGAGAGTGTGTGTGAGAGTGTGTGTGAGTGTGTGTGAGAGAGAGAGTGTGTGAGAGTGTGTGAGTGTGTGTGAGTGTGTGAGAGTGTGAATGAGTGTGAATGAGAGAGTGTGTGTGAGTGTGTGAGAGAGTGTGTGAGTGTCTGTGAGAGTGTGTGAGTGTGTGTGAGAGTGTGTGAGTGTGTGAGAGTTGGTGACAGTGTGTGAGAGTGTGAGTGTTTGTGAGAGTGTGTGAGTGTGTGTGTGAGTGTGTGTGAGAGTGTGTGAGTGTGTGTGAGAGTGTGTGAGTGTGTGTGAGAGTGTGTGAGTGTGTGTGAGAATGTGTGAGTGTGTGTGAGAGTGTGTGAGTGTGTGTGAGTGTGTGTGAGAGTGTGTGAGTGTGTGTGATTGAGTGTGAGTG
Source organism: Stegodyphus dumicola (assembly GCF_044657685.1). NCBI lineage: Eukaryota > Metazoa > Arthropoda > Arachnida > Araneae > Eresidae > Stegodyphus > Stegodyphus dumicola. Next base: position 203,038,124 of record NC_140781.1, read on the forward strand.
AAAGTGTGTGTGTGAGAGTGTGTGAGTATGTGTGAGAGTGTGTGTGAGTGTGTGTAAGAGTGTGTGAGAGTGTCTGAGTGTGTGTGAGAGTGTTAGAGTGTGTGAGAGTGTGTGAATGAGTGTGAGTGAGAGAGTGTGTGTGTGAGAGTGTGTGAGTGTGTGTGAATGAGTGTGAGTGAGAGAGTGTGTGAGAGTGTTTGAGTGTGTGTGAGTGTGTGAGAGTGTGTGTGAGTGTGTGTGAAAGTGTGTGATAGTGTGTGTGAGAGTGTGTGTGAGTATGTGTGATAGAGTGTGTGAGTGTGTGAGAGTGTGTGAAAGTGTGTGAGAGTGTGTGAGTGTGCGTGAGAGTTTGTGAGTGTGTGAGTGTGTGTGAGAGTGTGTGAGTGTGTGTGAGTGTGTGTGAGAGTGTGTGAGAGTGTGAGAGTGTTTGGGTGTGTGTGAGAGTGTGTGAGTATGTGTGAGAGTGTGAATGAGTGTGAATGAGAGAGTGTGTGTGAGAGTGTGTGAGTGTGTGAGAGAGTGTGTGAGTGTGTGTGAATGAGTGTGTGTGAGAGTGTGTGAGTGTGTTTGAGAGTGTGAGTGTTTGTGAGAGTGTGTGAGTGTGTGTGTGAGTGTGTGTGAGAGTGTGTGAGTGTGTGTGAGTGTGTGTGAGAGAGTGAGTGTGTGTGAGTGTGTGAGTATGTGGGTGTGAGAGTGTGTGAATGAGTGTGAATGAGAGAGTGTGTGTTACAGTGTGTGAGAGTGTGTGAGTGTGTGTAAGAGTGAGAGTGTGTGAGAGTGTGTGTGAGAGTGTGTGAGTTTGTGTGAGAGTGTGTGAATGAGTGTGTGTGAATGAGTGCGAGTGAGAGAGTGTGTGTGAGAGTGTGTGAGAGTGTTAGAGTGTGTGAGAGTGTGTGAGATCGTGTGAGAGTGTGTGAGTGTGTGTGAGAGTATGTGAGAGTGTGTGAGTGTGTGAGTGTGGGTGAGTGTGTGTGAGAGTGTGTGAGTGTGTGTGAGAGTGTGTGTGAGTGTGTGAGAGTGTGTGTGAGTGTGTGAGAGTGTGTGAGTGTGTGTGAGAGTGTGTGAGTGTGCGAGTGTGTGTGAGAGTGTGCGAGAGTGTGTGAGTGTGTGTGTGTGACAGTGTGTGAGTGTGTGTGTGAGTGTGTGTGAGAGTGTTAGAGTGTGTGAGAGTGTGTGAGTGTGTGAGAGTGTGAGAGTGTGTGTGAGTGTGTTTGAGAGTGTGTGAGAGTGTGTGAGTGTGTGGGTGAGAGGGTGTGTGTGTGAGAGTGTTAGAGTGTGTGAGAGTGTGTGAGTGTGTGTGAGAGTGTGTGTGAGTGTGTGTGAGAGTGTGTGTGAGAGTGTGTGTGAGTGTGTGAGTGTGTGAGTATGTGTGATAGAGTGTGTGAGAGTGTGTGAGTTTGCGTGAGAGTGTGTGAGTGTGTGAGTGTGTGTGAGAGTGTGTGAGTGTGTGTGAGTGTGTGTGAGAGTGTGTGAGAGTGTGAGAGTGTGTGAGTGTGTGTGAGTGTGTGTGAGAGAGAGAGTGTGTGAGTGTGTGTGAGTGTGAATGAGTGTGAATGAGAGAGTGTGTGTGAGAGTGTGTGAGTGTGTGAGAGAGTGTGTGAGTGTCTGTGAGAGTGTGTGAGTGTGTGTGAGAGTGTGTGAGTGTGTGTGAGAGTGTGTGAGTGTGTGTGAATGAGTGTGTGTGAGAGTGTGAGAGTGTGTGTGAGAGTGTGAGTGTTTGTGAGAGTGTGTGAGTGTGTGTGTGAGTGTGTGTGAGAGTGTGTGAGTGTGTGTGAGTGTGTGTGAGAGAGTGAGTGTGTGTGAGAGTGTGTGTGAGAGTGTGTGAGTGTGTGGGTGTGAGAGTGTGTGAATGAGTGTGAATGAGAGAGTGTGTGTTACAGTGTGTGAGAGTGTGTGAGTGTGTGTAAGAGTGAGAGTGTGTGAGAGTGTGTGAGTGTGTGTGAGAGTGTGTGAATGAGTGTGTGTAAATGAGTGTGAGTGAGAGAGTGTGTGTGTGAGAGAGTGTGTAAGAGTGTGTGAGTGTGTGTGAGTGTGTGAGTGTGTGTGAGAGTGTGTGAGTGTGTGTGAGAGTGTGTGAGTATGTGGGTGTGAGGGTGTGTGAGAGTGTGTGAGTATGTGTGAGAGTGTGTGAGTGTGTGTGAGTGTGTGTGAGAGTGTTAGAGTGTGTGAGAGTGTGTGAGTGTGTGTGAGAGTGTGTGAGAGTGTGTGTGAGATTGTGAGTGTGTGAGTGTGTGTGAGTGTGTGTGAGAGTGTGTGAGTGTGTGGGTGTTTGAGAGTGTGTGAGTGTGTGTGAGAGTGTGGGTGAGAGGGTGTCTGTGTGAGAGTGTTAGAGTGTGTGTGAATGTGTGAGTGTGTGTGAGTGTGTGTGAGAGTGTGTGAGTGTGTCTGAGAGTGTGAGAGTGTGTGAGTGTGTGAGAGTGTGTGTGAGAGTGTGTGAGAGTGTGTGAGTGTGTGTGAGTGTGTGTGAGAGTGTGTGGGTGTGAGAGTGTGTGAGTGTGTGTGAATGAGTGTGTGTGTGAGAGAGTGTAAGAGTGTGTGAGTGTGTGAGAGTGTGTGAGTATGTGGGTGTGAGGGTGTGTGAGAGTGTGTGAGTATGTGGGTGTGAGGGTGTGTGAGAGTGCGTGAATGAGAGAGTGTGTATGTGAGACTTTGAGAGTGTGTGAGTGTGTGTGAGTGTGTGTGAGAGTGTGTGAGTGTGTGGGTGTGTGAGAGTGTTTGAATGTGTGTGAGAGTGTGTGAGTGTGTGGGTGAGAGGGTGTGTGTGTGAGTGTGTGTGATTGTGAGTGTGTGTGAGTGTGTGTGAGAGTGTGTGAGTGTGTGTAACAGTGTGTGTGAGAGTGTGTGTGAGAGTGTGTGAGAGTGTGTCAGTGTGTGGGTGTGTGGGTGTGAGAGTGTGAGTGTGTGTGTGAGAGTGTGTGTGAGTGTGTGAGAGTGTGTGAGTGTGTGAGAGTGTGTGAGTGTGTGTGAGAGTGTGTGAGTGTGTGTGAGAATGTGTGAGTGTGTGTGAGAGTGTGTGAGTGTGTGGGTGTGAGTGTGTGAGTGTGTGTGAGAGTGTGTGAGTGTGTGTGAATGAGTGTGAGTGAGAGAGTGTGTGTTTGAGAGAGTGTGTAAGAGTGTGTGAGTGTGTGTGAGAGTGTGTGAGTGTGTGGGTGTGAGAGTGTGTGAGTGTGTGGGTGTGAGAGTGTGTGAGTGTGTGTGAGAGTGTGTGAGTGAGTGTGAGTGAGAGAGTGTGTGTGTGAGAGAGTGTGTAAGAGTGTGTGAGTGTGTGTGAGAGTGTATGAGTGTGTGTGAGTGTGTGTGAGAGTGTGTGAGAGTGTGTGTGAGTGTGTGTGAGTGTGTGTGAGAGTGTGTGAGTGTGTGTGAGCGTGTGTGAGAGTGTGTGAGTATGTGGGTGTGAGGGTGTGTGAATGAGAGTGTGTGCATGTGAGTGTGTGTGAGAGTGTGTGAGAGTGTGTGAGTGTGTGTGAATGAGTGTGAGTGAGAGAGTGTGAGTGAGAGAGTGTGTGTGTGAGAGTGTGTGAGTGTGTGTGAAAGTGTGTGAGTGTGTGTTAGTGTGTGTGAGAGTGTGTGAGTGTGTGTGTGAGTGTGTGTGAGAGTTTGTGTGAGAGTGTGTGAGAGTGTGTCAGTGTGTGGGTGTGTGGGTGTGAGAGTGTGAGAGTGTGTGTGAGTGTGTGAGTGTGCGAGTGTCTGTGAGAGTGTGCGAGTATGTGTGAGAGTGTGTGGGTGTGTGTGAGTGTGTGTGAGAGTGTGGGTGTGAGAGTTTGTGAGTATGTGTGAGAGTGTGTGATTGTGTGTGAATGTGTGTGAGAGTGTGTGAATGTGTGTGAGAGTGTGTGAGTGTGTGTGAGAGTGTGTGAGAGTGTGTGAGTATGTGGCTGTGAGAGTGTGTTAGAGTGTGTGAATGAGTGTGAATGAGAGAGTGTGTGTGTGAGTGTGTGTGAGAGTGTGTGAGTGTGTGTGAGAGTGTGTGAGATTGTGTGAGTATGTGGGTGTGAGTGTGTGTGAGTGTGTGGGTGTGAGAGTGTGTGAGTGTGAGAGAGTGTGTGAGTGTGTAAGAGTGTGTGAGTGTGTGTGAGAGTGTGAGAGTGTGGAGTGTGCGAGTGTGTGTGAGAGTGTGCGAGTATGTGTGAGAGTGTGTGAGTGTGTGTGTGTGTGAGAGTGTGTGAGAGAGTGTGAGTGTGTGTGTGAGTGTGTGTGAGTGTGTGTGAGAGTGTGAGAGTGTGTGAGTGTGTGTGAGTGTGTGTGAGAGTGTGTGAGAGTGTGTGAGTGTGTGTGAGAGTGCGTGAGTGTGTGTGAGAGTGTGTGAGAGAGTGTGTGAGTGTGTGTGAGAGTCTGTGAGAGTGTGTGAGACTGTGTGGGTGTGAGAGTGTGCGAGACTGTGTAAGTTGGTGTGAGTGTGCATGAATAAGTGTGAGTGAGAGAGTGTGTGTGTGAGAGTGTGTGAGTGTGTGTGAGATTTTGTGAGTGTGTGTGAGAGTGTGTGAGTGTGTGTGAGTGTGTGTGAGAGAGAGAGTGTGTGAGAGTGTGTGAGTGTGTGTGAGTGTGAATGAGAGAGTGTGTGTGAGAGTGTGTGAGTGTGTGAGAGAGTGTGTGAGTGTCTGTGAGAGTGTGTGAGTGTGTGTGAGAGTGTGTGAGTGTGTGTGAGAGTGTGTGAGTGTGTGTGAATGAGTGTGTGTGAGAGTGTGAGAGTGTGTGTGAGAGTGTGAGTGTTTGTGAGAGTGTGTGAGTGTGTGTGTGAGTGTGTGTGAGAGTGTGTGAGTGTGTGTGAGTGTGTGTGAGAGAGTGAGTGTGTGTGAGAGTGTGTGTGAGAGTGTGTGAGTGTGTGGGTGTGAGAGTGTGTGAATGAGTGTGAATGAGAGAGTGTGTGTTACAGTGTGTGAGAGTGTGTGAGTGTGTGTAAGAGTGAGAGTGTGTGAGAGTGTGTGTGAGAGTGTGTGAGTGTGTGTGAGAGTGTGTGAATGAGTGTGTGTAAATGAGTGTGAGTGAGAGAGTGTGTGTGTGAGAGAGTGTGTAGGAGTGTGTGAGTGTGTGTGAGTGTGTGAGTGTGTGTGAGAGTGTGTGAGTGTGTGTGAGAGTGTGTGAGAGTGTGTGAGTATGTGGGTGTGAGGGTGTGTGAGAGTGTGTGAGTATGTGTGAGAGTGTGTGAGTGTGTGTGAGTGTGTGTGAGAGTGTTAGAGTGTGTGAGAGTGTGTGAGTGTGTGTGAGAGTGTGTGAGAGTGTGTGTGAGATTGTGAGTGTGTGAGTGTGTGTGAGTGTGTGTGAGTGTGTGTGAGAGTGTGTGAGTGTGTGGGTGTTTGAGAGTGTGTGAGTGTGTGTGAGAGTGTGGGTGAGAGGGTGTCTGTGTGAGAGTGTTAGAGTGTGTGTGAATGTGTGAGTGTGTGTGAGTGTGTGTGAGAGTGTGTGAGTGTGTCTGAGAGTGTGAGAGTGTGTGAGTGTGTGAGAGTGTGTGTGAGAGTGTGTGAGAGTGTGTGAGTGTGTGTGAGTGTGTGTGAGAGTGTGTGGGTGTGAGAGTGTGTGAGTGTGTGTGAATGAGTGTGTGTGTGAGAGAGTGTAAGAGTGTGTGAGTGTGTGAGAGTGTGTGAGTATGTGGGTGTGAGGGTGTGTGAGAGTGTGTGAGTATGTGGGTGTGAGGGTGTGTGAGAGTGCGTGAATGAGAGAGTGTGTATGTGAGACTGTGAGAGTGTGTGAGTGTGTGTGAGTGTGTGTGAGAGTGTGTGAGTGTGTGGGTGTGTGAGAGTGTTTGAATGTGTGTGAGAGTGTGTGAGTGTGTGGGTGAGAGGGTGTGTGTGTGAGTGTGTGTGATTGTGAGTGTGTGTGAGTGTGTGTGAGAGTGTGTGAGTGTGTGTAACAGTGTGTGTGAGAGTGTGTGAGAGTGTGTCAGTGTGTGGGTGTGTGGGTGTGAGAGTGTGAGTGTGTGTGTGAGAGTGTGTGTGAGTGTGTGAGAGTGTGTGAGTGTGTGAGAGTGTGTGAGTGTGTGTGAGAGTGTGTGAGTGTGTGTGAGAATGTGTGAGTGTGTGTGAGAGTGTGTGAGTGTGTGGGTGTGAGTGTGTGTGAGAGTGTGTGAGTGTGTGTGAATGAGTGTGAGTGAGAGAGTGTGTGTTTGAGAGAGTGTGTAAGAGTGTGTGAGTGTGTGTGAGAGTGTGCGAGTGTGTGGGTGTGAGAGTGTGTGAGTGTGTGGGTGTGAGAGTGTGTGAGTGTGTGGGTGTGAGAGTGTGTGAGTGTGTGTGAGAGTGTGTGAGTGAGTGTGAGTGAGAGAGTGTGTGTGTGAGAGAGTGTGTAAGAGTGTGTGAGTGTGTGTGAGAGTGTGTGAGTGTGTGTGAGTGTGTGTGAGAGTGTGTGAGAGTGTGTGTGAGTGTGTGTGAGTGTGTGTGAGAGTGTGTGAGTGTGTGTGAGCGTGTGTGAGAGTGTGTGAGTATGTGGGTGTGAGGGTGTGTGAATGAGAGTGTGTGCATGTGAGTGTGTGTGAGAGTGTGTGAGAGTGTGTGAGTGTGTGTGAATGAGTGTGAGTGAGAGAGTGTGAGTGAGAGAGTGTGTGTGTGAGAGTGTGTGAGTGTGTGTGAAAGTGTGTGAGTGTGTGTTAGTGTGTGTGAGAGTGTGTGAGTGTGTGTGTGAGTGTGTGTGAGAGTTTGTGTGAGAGTGTGTGAGAGTGTGTCAGTGTGTGGGTGTGTGGGTGTGAGAGTGTGAGAGTGTGTGTGAGTGTGTGAGTGTGCGAGTGTCTGTGAGAGTGTGCGAGTATGTGTGAGAGTGTGTGGGTGTGTGTGAGTGTGTGTGAGAGTGTGGGTGTGAGAGTTTGTGAGTATGTGTGAGAGTGTGTGATTGTGTGTGAATGTGTGTGAGAGTGTGTGAATGTGTGTGAGAGTGTGTGAGTGTGTGTGAGAGTGTGTGAGAGTGTGTGAGTATGTGGCTGTGAGAGTGTGTTAGAGTGTGTGAATGAGTGTGAATGAGAGAGTGTGTGTGTGAGTGTGTGTGAGA
>NC_140781.1:203050095-203057595 GCF_044657685.1 Stegodyphus dumicola
TGTGAGTGTGTGTGTGAGAGTGTGTGTGAGTGTGTGAGAGTGTGTGAGTGTGTGTGAGAGTGTGAGAGTGTGTGAGTGTGCGAGTGTGTGTGAGAGTGTGCGAGAGTGTGTGAGTGTGTGTGTGTGACAGTGTGTGAGTGTGTGTGTGAGTGTGTGTGAGAGTGTTAGAGTGTGTGAGAGTGTGTGAGTGTGTGAGAGTGTGAGAGTGTGTGAGTGTGTGTGAGTGTGTTTGAGAGTGTGTGAGAGTGTGTGAGTGTGTGGGTGAGAGGGTGTGTGTGTGAGAGTGTTAGAGTGTGTGAGAGTGTGTGAGTGTGTGTGAGAGTGTGTGTGAGTGTGTGTGAGAGTATGTGTGAGAGTGTGTGTGAGTGTGTGAGTGTGTGAGTATATGTGATAGAGTGTGTGAGAGTGTGTGAGAGTGTGTGAGTGTGCGTGAGAGTGTGTGAGTGTGTGAGTGTGTGTGAGAGTGTGTGAGTGTGTGTGAGAGTGTGTGAGAGTGTGAGAGTGTGTGTGAGAGTGTGTGAGTATGTGTGAGAGTGTGTGTGAGTGTGTGTGAGAGAGAGAGTGTGTGAGAGTGTGTGAGTGTGAATGAGTGTGAATGAGAGAGTGTGTGTGAGAGTGTGTGAGTGTGTGAGAGAGTGTGTGAGTGTCTGTGAGAGTGTGTGAGTGTGTGTGAGAGTGTGTGAGTGTGTGTGAGAGTGTGTGAGTGTGTGTGAATGAGTGTGTGTGAGAGTGTGAGAGTGTGTGTGAGAGTGTGAGTGTTTGTGAGAGTGTGTGAGTGTGTGTGTGAGTGTGTGTGAGAGTGTGTGAGTGTGTGTGAGTGTGTGTGAGAGAGTGAGTGTGTGTGAGAGTGTGTGTGAGAGTGTGTGAGTGTGTGGGTGTGAGAGTGTGTGAATGAGTGTGAATGAGAGAGTGTGTGTTACAGTGTGTGAGAGTGTGTGAGTGTGTGTAAGAGTGAGAGTGTGTGTGAGAGTGTGTGAGTGTGTGTGAGAGTGTGTGAATGAGTGTGTGTGAATGAGTGTGAGTGAGAGAGTGTGTGTGTGAGAGAGTGTGTAAGAGTGTTTGAGTGTGTGTGAGTGTGTGAGTGTGTGTGAGAGTGTGTGAGTGTGTGTGAGAGTGTGTGAGAGTGTGTGAGTATGTGGGTGTGAGGGTGTGTGAGAGTGTGTGAGTATGTGTGAGAGTGTGTGAGTGTGTGTGAGTGTGTGTGAGAGTGTTAGAGTGTGTGAGAGTGTGTGTGAGAGTGTGTGAGAGTGTGTGTGAGATTGTGAGTGTGTGAGTGTGTGTGAGTGTGTGTGAGAGTGTGTGAGTGTGTGGGTGTTTGAGAGTGTGTGAGTGTGTGTGAGAGTGTGGGTGAGAGGGTGTCTGTGTGAGAGTGTTAGAGTGTGTGTGAATGTGTGAGTGTGTGTGAGTGTGTGTGAGAGTGTGTGAGTGTGTCTGAGAGTGTGAGAGTGTGTGAGTGTGTGAGAGTGTGTGTGAGAGTGTGTGAGAGTGTGTGAGTGTGTGTGAGTGTGTGTGAGTGTGTGTGAGAGTGTGTGGGTGTGAGAGTGTGTGAGTGTGTGTGAATGAGTGTGTGTGTGAGAGAGTGTAAGAGTGTGTGAGTGTGTGAGAGTGTGTGAGAGTGTGTGAGTATGTGGGTGTGAGGGTGTGTGAGAGTGTGTGAGTATGTGGGTGTGAGGGTGTGTGAGAGTGCGTGAATGAGAGAGTGTGTATGTGAGACTGTGAGAGTGTGTGAGTGTGTGTGAGAGTGTGTGAGTGTGTGGGTGTGTGAGAGTGTTTGAATGTGTGTGAGAGTGTGTGAGTGTGTGGGTGAGAGGGTGTGTGTGTGAGTGTGTGTGATTGTGAGTGTGTGTGAGTGTGTGTGAGAGTGTGTGAGTGTGTGTAACAGTGTGTGTGAGAGTGTGTGTGAGAGTGTGTGAGAGTGTGTCAGTGTGTGGGTGTGTGGGTGTGAGAGTGTGAGTGTGTGTGTGAGAGTGTGTGTGAGTGTGTGAGAGTGTGTGAGTGTGTGTGAGAGTGTGTGAGTGTGTGTGAGAATGTGTGAGTGTGTGTGAGAGTGTGTGAGTGTGTGGGTGTGAGTGTGTGAGTGTGTGTGAGAGTGTGTGAGTGTGTGTGAATGAGTGTGAGTGAGAGAGTGTGTGTTTGAGAGAGTGTGTAAGAGTGTGTGAGTGTGTGTGAGAGTGTGTGAGTGTGTGGGTGTGAGAGTGTGTGAGTGTGTGGGTGTGAGAGTGTGTGAGTGTGTGGGTGTGAGAGTGTGTGAGTGTGTGTGAGAGTGTGTGAGTGTGTGTGAGAGAGAGAGTGTGTGAGAGTGTGTGAGTGTGTGAAAGTGTGAATGAGTGTGAATGAGAGAGTGTGTGTGAGAGTGTGTGAGTGTGTGAGAGAGTGTGTGAGTGTGTGTGAGAGTGTGTGAGTGTGTGTGAGAGTGTGTGAGTGTGTGTGAGAGTGTGTGAGTGTGTGTGAATGAGTGTGTGTGAGAGTGTGAGAGTGTGTGTGAGAGTCTGAGTGTTTGTGAGAGTGTGTGAGTGTGTGTGAGTGTGTGTGAGAGAGTGAGTGTGTGTGAGAGTGTGTGTGAGAGTGTGTGAGTGTGTGGGTGTGAGAGTGTGTGAATGAGTGTGAATGAGAGAGTGTGTGTTACAGTGTGTGAGAGTGTGTGAGTGTGTGTAAGAGTGAGAGTGTGTGTGAGAGTGTGTGAGTGTGTGTGAGAGTGTGTGAATGAGTGTGTGTGAATGAGTGTGAGTGAGAGAGTGTGTGTGTGAGAGAGTGTGTAAGAGTGTGTGAGTGTGTGTGAGTGTGTGAGTGTGTGTGAGAGTGTGTGAGAGTGTGTGAGTGTGTGTGAGAGTGTGTGAGTATGTGGGTGTGAGGGTGTGTGAGACTGTGTGAGTATGTGTGAGAGTGTGTGAGTGTGTGTGAGTGTGTGTGAGAGTGTTAGAGTGTGTGAGAGTGTGTGAGAGTGTGTGTGAGAGTGTGAGTGTGTGTGAGTGTGTGTGAGAGTGTGTGAGTGTGTGGGTGTGTGAGAGTGTGTGAGTGTGTGTGAGTGTGTGTGAGAGTGTGTGAGAGTGTGAGAGTGTGTGAGTGTGTGTGAGAGTGTGTGAGTATGTGTGAGAGTGTGAATGAGAGAGTGTGTGTGAGAGTGTGTGTGAGTGTGTGTGAGAGAGAGAGTGTGTGAGAGTGTGTGAGTGTGTGAGAGTGTGAATGAGTGTGAATGAGAGAGTGTGTGTGAGTGTGTGAGAGAGTGTGTGAGTGTCTGTGAGAGTGTGTGAGTGTGTGTGAGAGTGTGTGAGTGTGTGAGAGTTGGTGAGTGTGTGTGAGAGTGTGTGAGTGTGTGCGAATGAGTGTGTGTGAGAGTGTGTGAGTGTGTGTGAGAGTGTGAGTGTTTGTGAGAGTGTGTGAGTGTGTGTGTGTGTGTGTGTGAGAGTGTGTGAGTGTGTGTGAGAGTGTGTGAGTGTGTGTGAGAGTGTGTGAGTGTGTGTGAGAATGTGTGAGTGTGTGTGAGTGTGTGTGAGTGTGTGTGAGAGTGTGTGAGTGTGTGTGAGAGTGTGTGAGTGTGTGTGAGTGTGTGTGAGAGTGTGTGAGTGTGTGTGAGAGTGTGTGAGAGTGTTAGAGTGTGTGAGAGTGTGTGAATGAGTGTGAGTGAGAGAGTGGTTGTGTGAGAGTGTGTGAGTGTGTGTGAATGAGTGTGAGTGAGAGAGTGTGTGAGTGTGTGAGAGTGTTTGAGTGTGTGTGAGTGTGTGAGAGTGTGTGTGAGTGTGTGTGAGAGTGTGTGATAATGTGTGTGAGAGTGTGTGCGAGTATGTGTGATAGAGTGTGTGAGTGTGTGAGAGTGTGTGAAAGTGTGTGAGAGTGTGTGAGTGTGCGTGAGAGTTTGTGAGTGTGTGAGTGTGTGTGAGAGTGTGTGAGTGTGTGTGAGTGTGTGTGAGAGTGTGTGAGAGTGTGAGAGTGTGTGAGTGTGTGTGAGAGTGTGTGAGTATGTGTGAGAGTGTGAATGAGTGTGAATGAGAGAGTGTGTGTGAGAGTGTGTGTGAGTGTGTGTGTGAGTGTGTGTGAGAGTGTGTGAGTGTGTGTGAGAGTGTGTGAGTGTGTGTGAGAATGTGTGAGTGTGTGTGAGAGAGTGTGAGTGTGTGTGAATGAGTGTGTGTGAGAGTGTGTGAGTGTGTGTGAGAGTGTGTGAGAGTGTGAGAGTGTGTGTGAGAGTGTGTGAGTATGTGTGAGAGTGTGAATGAGTGTGAATGAGTGTGAATGAGAGAGTGTGTGTGAGAGTGTGTGTGAGTGTGTGTGTCAGTGTGTGTGAGAGTGTGTGAGTGTGTGTGAGAGTGTGTGAGTGTGTGTGAGAGTGTGTGAGTGTGTGTGAGAATGTGTGAGTGTGTGTGAGAGTGTGTGAGTGTGTGTGAGAGTGTGTGAGTGTGTGTGAGAGTGTGTGAGTGTGTGTGAGTGTGTGTGAGAGTGTGTGAGTGTGTGTCAGAGTGTGTGAGAGTGTTAGAGTGTGTGAGAGTGTGTGAATGAGTGTGAGTGAGAGAGTGTGTGTGTGAGAGTGTGTGAGTGTGTGTGAATGAGTGTGAGTGAGTGTGTGTGAGAGTGTGTGAGTGTGTGTGAGAATGTGTGAGTGTGTGTGAGAGTGTGTGAGTGTGTGTGAGTGTGTGTGAGAGTGTGTGAGTGTGTGTGAGAGTGTGTGAGTGTGTGTGAGAGTGTGTGAGTGTGTGTGAGAGTGTGTGAGTGTGTGTGATTGAGTGTGAGTGAAAGTGTGTGTGTGAGAGTGTGTGAGTATGTGTGAGAGTGTGTGTGAGTGTGTGTAAGAGTGTGTGAGAGTGTCTGAGTGTGTGTGAGAGTGTTAGAATGTGTGAGAGTGTGTGAATGAGTGTGAGTGAGAGAGTGTGTGTGTGAGAGTGTGTGAGTGTGTGTGAATGAGTGTGAGTGAGAGAGTGTGTGAGAGTGTTTGAGTGTGTGTGAGTGTGTGAGAGTGTGTGTGAGTGTGTGTGAGAGTGTGTGATAATGTGTGTGAGAGTGTGTGTGAGTATGTGTGATAGAGTGTGTGAGTGTGTGAGAGTGTGTGAAAGTGTGTGAGAGTGTGTGAGTGTGCGTGAGAGTTTGTGAGTGTGTGAGTGTGTGTGAGAGTGTGTGAGTGTGTGTGAGTGTGTGTGAGAGTGTGAGAGTGTGTGGGTGTGTGTGAGAGTGTGTGAGTATGTGTGAGAGTGTGAATGAGTGTGAATGAGAGAGTGTGTGTGAGAGTGTGTGAGTGTGTGAGAGAGTGTGTGAGTGTGTGTGAATGAGTGTGTGTGAGAGTGTGTGAGTGTGTTTGAGAGTGTGAGTGTTTGTGAGAGTGTGTGAGTGTGTGTGTGAGTGTGTGTGAGAGTGTGTGAGTGTGTGTGAGTGTGTGTGAGAGAGTGAGTGTGTGTGAGTGTGTGAGAGTGTGTGAGTATGTGGGTGTGAGAGTGTGTGAATGAGTGTGAATGAGAGCGTGTGTGTTACAGTGTGTGAGAGTGTGTGAGTGTGTGTAAGAGTGAGAGTGTGTGAGAGTGTGTGTGAGAGTGTGTGAGTTTGTGTGAGAGTGTGTGAATGAGTGTGTGTGAATGACTGCGAGTGAGAGAGTGTGTGTGAGAGTGTGTGAGAGTGTTAGAGTGTGTGAGAGTGTGTGAGATCGTGTGAGAGTGTGTGAGTGTGTGTGAGAGTATGTGAGAGTGTGTGAGTGTGTGAGTGTGGGTGAGTGTGTGTGAGAGTGTGTGAGTGTGTGTGAGAGTGTGTGTGAGTGTGTGAGAGTGTGTGTGAGTGTGTGAGAGTGTGTGAGTGTGTGTGAGAGTGTGAGAGTGTGTGAGTGTGCGAGTGTGTGTGAGAGTGTGCGAGAGTGTGTGAGTGTGTGTGTGTGACAGTGTGTGAGTGTGTGTGTGAGTGTGTGTGTGAGTGTGTGTGAGAGTGTTAGAGTGTGTGAGAGTGTGTGAGTGTGTGAGAGTGTGAGAGTGTGTGAGTGTGTGTGAGTGTGTTTGAGAGTGTGTGAGAGTGTGTGAGTGTGTGGGTGAGAGGGTGTGTGTGTGAGAGTGTTAGAGTGTGTGAGAGTGTGTAAGTGTGTGTGAGAGTGTGTGTGAGTGTGTGTGAGAGTGTGTGTGAGAGTGTGTGTGAGTGTGTGAGTGTGTGAGTATATGTGATAGAGTGTGTGAGAGTGTGTGAGAGTGTGTGAGTGTGCGTGAGAGTGTGTGAGTGTGTGAGTGTGTGTGAGAGTGTGTGAGTGTGTGTGAGTGTGTGTGAGAGTGTGTGAGAGTGTGAGAGTGTGTGAGTGTGTGTGAGAGTGTGTGAGTATGTGTGAGAGTGTGTGTGAGTGTGTGTGAGAGAGAGAGTGTGTGAGAGTGTGTGAGTGTGTGTGAGTGTGAATGAGTGTGAATGAGAGAGTGTGTGTGAGAGTGTGTGAGTGTGTGAGAGAGTGTGTGAGTGTCTGTGAGAGTGTGTGAGTGTGTGTGAGAGTGTGTGAGTGTGTGTGAGAGTGTGTGAGTGTGTGTGAATGAGTGTGTGTGAGAGTGTGAGAGTGTGTGTGAGAGTGTGAGTGTTTGTGAGAGTGTGTGAGTGTGTGTGAGAGTGTGTGAGTGTGTGTGAGAGTGTGTGAGTGTGTGTGAATGAGTGTGTGTGAGAGTGTGAGAGTGTGTGTGAGAGTGTGAGTGTTTGTGAGAGTGTGTGAGAGTGTGTGAGTGTGTGTGAGTGTGTGTGAGAGAGTGAGTGTGTGTGAGAGTGTGTGTGAGAGTGTGTGAGTGTGTGGGTGTGAGAGTGTGTGAATGAGTGTGAATGAGAGAGTGTGTGTTACAGTGTGTGAGAGTGTGTGAGTGTGTGTAAGAGTGAGAGTGTGTGTGAGAGTGTGTGAGTGTGTGTGAGAGTGTGTGAATGAGTGTGTGTGAATGAGTGTGAGTGAGAGAGTGTGTGTGTGAGAGAGTGTGTAAGAGTGTTTGAGTGTGTGTGAGTGTGTGAGTGTGTGTGAGAGTGTGTGAGTGTGTGTGAGAGTGTGTGAGAGTGTGTGAGTATGTGGGTGTGAGGGTGTGTGAGAGTGTGTGAGTATGTGTGAGAGTGTGTGAGTGTGTGTGAGTGTGTGTGAGAGTGTTAGAGTGTGTGAGAGTGTGTGAGTGTGTGTGAGAGTGTGTGAGAGTGTGTGTGAGATTGTGAGTGTGTGAGTGTGTGTGAGTGTGTGTGAGTGTGTGTGAGAGTGTGTGAGTGTGTGGGTGTTTGAGAGTGTGTGAGTGTGTGTGAGAGTGTGGGAGAGAGGGTGTCTGTGTGAGAGTGTTAGAGTGTGTGTGAATGTGTGAGTGTGTGTGAGTGTGTGTGAGAGTGTGTGAGTGTGTCTGAGAGTGTGAGAGTGTGTGAGTGTGTGAGAGTGTGTGTGAGAGTGTGTGAGAGTGTGTGAGTGTGTGTGAGTGTGTGTGAGTGTGTGTGAGAGTGTGTGGGTGTGAGAGTGTGTGAGTGTGTGTGAATGAGTGTGTGTGTGAGAGAGTGTAAGAGTGTGTGAGTGTGTGAGAGTGTGTGAGAGTGTGTGAGTATGTG
>NC_140781.1:203060095-203072595 GCF_044657685.1 Stegodyphus dumicola
GTGTGTGTGAGAGTGTGTGAGTGTGTGTGAGTGTGTGTGAGAGAGTGAGTGTGTGTGAGTGTGTGTGAGAGTGTGTGTGAGAGTGTGTGAGTATGTGGGTGTGAGAGTGTGTGAATGAGTGTGAATGAGAGAGTGTGTGTTACAGTGTGTGAGAGTGTGTGAGTGTGTGTAAGAGTGAGAGTGTGTGAGAGTGTGTGTGAGAGTGTGTGAGTTTGTGTGAGAGTGTGTGAATGAGTGTGTGTGAATGAGTGCGAGTGAGAGAGTGTGTGTGAGAGTGTGTGAGAGTGTTAGAGTGTGTGAGAGTGTGTGAGATCGTGTGAGAGTGTGTGAGTGTGTGTGAGAGTATGTGAGAGTGTGTGAGTGTGTGAGTGTGTGTGAGTGTGTGTGAGTGTGTGTGAGAGTGTGTGTGAGTGTGTGAGAGTGTGTGAGAGTGTGTGAGAGTGTGTGAGTGTGTGTGAAAGTGTGAGAGTGTGTGAGTGTGCGAGTGTGTGTGAGAGTGTGCGAGAGTGTGTGAGTGTGTGTGTGTGACAGTGTGTGAGTGTGTGTGTGAGTGTGTGAGTGTGTGTGGGTGTGTGTGAGAGTGTTAGAGTGTGTGAGAGTGTGTGAGTGTGTGAGAGTGTGAGAGTGTGTGAGTGTGTGTGAGTGTGTGTGAGAGTGTGTGAGAGTGTGTGAGTGTGTGGGTGAGAGGGTGTGTGTGTGAGAGTGTTAGAGTGTGTGAGAGTGTGTGAGAGTGTGTGTGAGTGTGTGTGAGAGTGTGTGTGAGAGTGTGTGTGAGTGTGTGAGTGTGTGAGTATGTGTGATAGAGTGTGTGAGAGTGTGTAAGAGTGTGTGAGTGTGCGTGAGAGTGTGTGAGTGTGTGAGTGTGTGTGAGTGTGTGTGAGTGTGTGTGAGAGTGTGTGAGAGTGTGAGAGTGTGTGAGAGTGTGAGAGTGTGTGAGTGTGTGTGAGAGTGTGTGAGTATGTGTGAGAGTGTGTGTGAGTGTGTGTGAGAGAGAGAGTGTGTGAGAGTGTGTGAGTGTGTGAAAGTGTGAATGAGTGTGAATGAGAGAGTGTGTGTGAGAGTGTGTGAGTGTGTGAGTGTCTGTGAGAGTGTGTGAGTGTGTGTGAGAGTGTGTGAGTGTGTGTGAATGAGTGTGTGTGAGAGTGTGAGAGTGTGTGTGAGAGTGTGAGTGTTTGTGAGAGTGTGTGAGTGTGTGTGTGAGTGTGTGTGAGAGTGTGTGAGTGTGTGTGAGTGTGTGTGAGAGAGTGAGTGTGTGTGAGAGTGTGTGTGAGAGTGTGTGAGTGTGTGGGTGTGAGAGTGTGTGAATGAGTGTGAATGAGAGAGTGTGTGTTACAGTGTGTGAGAGTGTGTGAGTGTGTGTAAGAGTGAGAGTGTGTGTGAGAGTGTGTGAGTGTGTGTGAGAGTGTGTGAATGAGTGTGTGTGAATGAGTGTGAGTGAGAGAGTGTGTGTGTGAGAGAGTGTGTAAGAGTGTGTGAGTGTGTGTGAGTGTGTGTGAGAGTGTGTGAGAGTGTGTGAGTGTGTGTGAGAGTGTGTGAGTATGTGGGTGTGAGGGTGTGTGAGAGTGTGAGTATGTGTGAGAGTGTGTGAGTGTGTGTGAGTGTGTGTGAGAGTGTGTGAGTGTGTGTGAATGAGTGTGTGTGAGAGTGTGAGAGTGTGTGTGAGAGTGTGAGTGTTTGTGAGAGTGTGTGAGTGTGTGTGTGAGTGTGTGTGAGAGTGTGTGAGTGTGTGTGAGTGTGTGTGAGAGAGTGAGTGTGTGTGAGAGTGTGTGTGAGAGTGTGTGAGTGTGTGGGTGTGAGAGTGTGTGAATGAGTGTGAATGAGAGAGTGTGTGTTACAGTGTGTGAGAGTGTGTGAGTGTGTGTAAGAGTGAGAGTGTGTGTGAGAGTGTGTGAGTGTGTGTGAGAGTGTGTGAATGAGTGTGTGTGAATGAGTGTGAGTGAGAGAGTGTGTGTGTGAGAGAGTGTGTAAGAGTGTTTGAGTGTGTGTGAGTGTGTGTGAGAGTGTGTGAGTGTGTGTGAGAGTGTGTGAGAGTGTGTGAGTATGTGGGTGTGAGGGTGTGTGAGAGTGTGTGAGTATGTGTGAGAGTGTGTGAGTGTGTGTGAGTGTGTGTGAGAGTGTTAGAGTGTGTGAGAGTGTGTGAGTGTGTGTGAGAGTGTGTGAGAGTGTGTGTGAGATTGTGAGTGTGTGAGTGTGTGTGAGTGTGTGTGAGTGTGTGTGAGAGTGTGTGAGTGTGTGGGTGTTTGAGAGTGTGTGAGTGTGTGTGAGAGTGTGGGTGAGAGGGTGTCTGTGTGAGAGTGTTAGAGTGTGTGTGAATGTGTGAGTGTGTGTGAGTGTGTGTGAGAGTGTGTGAGTGTGTCTGAGAGTGTGAGAGTGTGTGAGTGTGTGAGAGTGTGTGTGAGAGTGTGTGAGAGTGTGTGAGTGTGTGTGAGTGTGTGTGAGTGTGTGTGAGAGTGTGTGGGTGTGAGAGTGTGTGAGTGTGTGTGAATGAGTGTGTGTGTGAGAGAGTGTAAGAGTGTGTGAGTGTGTGAGAGTGTGTGAGAGTGTGTGAGTATGTGGGTGTGTGAGAGTGTGTGAGTATGTGGGTGTGAGGGTGTGTGAGAGTGCGTGAATGAGAGAGTGTGTATGTGAGACTGTGAGAGTGTGTGAGTGTGTGTGAGTGTGTGTGAGAGTGTGTGAGTGTGTGGGTGTGTGAGAGTGTTTGAATGTGTGTGAGAGTGTGTGAGTGTGTGGGTGAGAGGGTGTGTGTGTGAGTGTGTGTGATTGTGAGTGTGTGTGAGTGTGTGTGAGAGTGTGTGAGTGTGTGTAACAGTGTGTGTGAGAGTGTGTGTGAGAGTGTGTGAGAGTGTGTCAGTGTGTGGGTGTGTGGGTGTGAGAGTGTGAGTGTGTGTGTGAGAGTGTGTGTGAGTGTGTGAGAGTGTGTGAGTGTGTGTGAGAGTGTGTGAGTGTGTGTGAGAATGTGTGAGTGTGTGTGAGAGTGTGTGAGTGTGTGGGTGTGAGTGTGTGAGTGTGTGTGAGAGTGTGTGAGTGTGTGTGAATGAGTGTGAGTGAGAGAGTGTGTGTTTGAGAGAGTGTGTAAGAGTGTGTGAGTGTGTGGGTGTGAGAGTGTGTGAGTGTGTGGGTGTGAGAGTGTGTGAGTGTGTGTGAGAGTGTGTGAGTGAGTGTGAGTGAGAGAGTGTGTGTGTGAGAGAGTGTGTAAGAGTGTGTGAGTGTGTGTGAGAGTGTGTGAGTGTGTGTGAGTGTGTGTGAGAGTGTGTGAGCGTGTGTAAGAGTGTGTGTGAGAGTGTGTGAGAGTGTGTGTGAGTGTGTGTGAGTGTGTGTGAGAGTGTGTGAGTGTGTGTGAGCGTGTGTGAGAGTGTGTGAGTATGTGGGTGTGAGGGTGTGTGAATGAGAGTGTGTGCATGTGAGTGTGTGTGAGAGTGTGTGAGAGTGTGTGAGAGTGTGTGAGTGTGTGTGAATGAGTGTGAGTGAGAGAGTGTGAGTGAGAGAGTGTGTGTGTGAGAGTGTGTGAGTGTGTGTGAAAGTGTGTGAGTGTGTGTTAGTGTGTGTGAGAGTGTGTGAGTGTGTGTGTGAGTGTGTGTGAGAGTTTGTGTGAGAGTGTGTGAGAGTGTGTCAGTGTGTGCGTGTGTGGGTGTGAGAGTGTGAGAGTGTGTGTGAGTGTGTGAGTGTGCGAGTGTCTGTGAGAGTGTGCGAGTATGTGTGAGAGTGTGTGGGTGTGTGTGAGTGTGTGTGAGAGTGTGGGTGTGAGAGTTTGTGAGTATGTGTGAGAGTGTGTGATTGTGTGTGAATGTGTGTGAGAGTGTGTGAATGTGTGTGAGAGTGTGTGAGTGTGTGTGAGAGTGTGTGAGAGTGTGTGAGTATGTGGCTGTGAGAGTGTGTTAGAGTGTGTGAATGAGTGTGAATGAGAGAGTGTGTGTGTGAGTGTGTGTGAGAGTGTGTGAGATTGTGTGAGTATGTGGGTGTGAGTGTGTGTGAGTGTGTGGGTGTGAGAGTGTGTGAGTGTGAGAGAGTGTGTGAGTGTGTAAGAGTGTGTGAGTGTGTGTGAGAGTGTGAGAGTGTGTGAGTGTGCGAGTGTGTGTGAGAGTGTGCGAGTATGTGTGAGAGTGTGTGAGTGTGTGTGTGTGTGTGAGTGTGTGAGAGAGTGTGAGTGTGTGTGTGAGTGTGTGTGAGTGTGTGTGAGAGTGTGTGAGTGTGTGTGAGTGTGTGTGAGAGTGTGTGAGAGTGTGTGAGTGTGTGTGAGAGTGCGTGACTGTGTGTGAGAGTGTGTGAGAGAGTGTGTGAGTGTGTGTGAGAGTCTGTGAGAGTGTGTGAGACTGTGTGGGTGTGAGAGTGTGCGAGACTGTGTAAGTTGGTGTGAGTGTGCATGAATAAGTGTGAGTGAGAGAGTGTGTGTGTGAGAGTTTGTGAGTGTGTGTGAGATTTTGTGAGTGTGTGTGATAGTGTGTGAGTGTGTGTGAGTGTGTGAGAGTGTGTGAGTGTGTGTGTAAAAGTGTGCGTGAGAGTGTGTGTGAAAGTGTGTAAGTGTGTGTGAGTGTGCATGAATAATTGTGAGTGAGTGTGTGTGTGAGAGAGTGTGTGAGTGTGTGTGTGAGAGTGTGTGAGTGTGTGAGTGAGTGTGAGTGAGTGTGTGAGTGTGTGTGAGAGTGTGTGAGTGTGTGTGAGTGAGAGTGTGTGTGAGAGTGTGTGAGTGTGTGTGAGTGTGTGTGAGAGTATGTGAGAGTGTGTGAGTGTGTGAGTGTGTGAGAGTGTGTGAAAGTGTGTGAGAGTGTGTGAGTGTGCGTGAGAGTGTGTGAGTGTGTGTGAGAGTGTGTGAGTGTGTGTGAGAGTGTGTGAGAGTGTGTGAGAGTGTGAGAGTGTGTGGGTGTGTGTGAGAGTGTGTGAGTATGTGTGAGAGTGTGAATGAGTGTGAATGAGAGAGTGTGTGTGAGAGTGTGTGAGTGTGTGAGAGAGTGTGTGAGTGTGTGTGAATGAGTGTGTGTGAGAGTGTGTGAGTGTGTTTGAGAGTGTGAGTGTTTGTGAGAGTGTGTGAGTGTGTGTGTGAGTGTGTGTGAGAGTGTGTGAGTGTGTGTGAGTGTGTGTGAGAGAGTGAGTGTGTGTGAGTGTGTGTGAGAGTGTGTGTGAGAGTGTGTGAGTATGTGGGTGTGAGAGTGTGTGAATGAGTGTGAATGAGAGAGTGTGTGTTACAGTGTGTGAGAGTGTGTGAGTGTGTGTAAGAGTGAGAGTGTGTGAGAGTGTGTGTGAGAGTGTGTGAGTTTGTGTGAGAGTGTGTGAATGAGTGTGTGTGAATGAGTGCGAGTGAGAGAGTGTGTGTGAGAGTGTGTGAGAGTGTTAGAGTGTGTGAGAGTGTGTGAGATCGTGTGAGAGTGTGTGAGTGTGTGTGAGAGTATGTGAGAGTGTGTGAGTGTGTGAGTGTGTGTGAGTGTGTGTGAGTGTGTGTGAGAGTGTGTGTGAGTGTGTGAGAGTGTGTGAGAGTGTGTGAGTGTGTGTGAAAGTGTGAGAGTGTGTGAGTGTGCGAGTGTGTGTGAGAGTGTGCGAGAGTGTGTGAGTGTGTGTGTGTGACAGTGTGTGAGTGTGTGTGTGAGTGTGTGAGTGTGTGTGGGTGTGTGTGAGAGTGTTAGAGTGTGTGAGAGTGTGTGAGTGTGTGAGAGTGTGAGAGTGTGTGAGTGTGTGTGAGTGTGTGTGAGAGTGTGTGAGAGTGTGTGAGTGTGTGGGTGAGAGGGTGTGTGTGTGAGAGTGTTAGAGTGTGTGAGAGTGTGTGAGAGTGTGTGTGAGTGTGTGTGAGAGTGTGTGTGAGAGTGTGTGTGAGTGTGTGAGTGTGTGAGTATGTGTGATAGAGTGTGTGAGAGTGTGTAAGAGTGTGTGAGTGTGCGTGAGAGTGTGTGAGTGTGTGAGTGTGTGTGAGAGTGTGTGAGTGTGTGTGAGTGTGTGTGACAGTGTGTAAGAGTGTGAGAGTGTGTGAGAGTGTGAGAGTGTGTGAGTGTGTGTGAGAGTGTGTGAGTATGTGTGAGAGTGTGTGTGAGTGTGTGTGAGAGAGAGAGTGTGTGAGAGTGTGTGAGTGTGTGAAAGTGTGAATGAGTGTGAATGAGAGAGTGTGTGTGAGAGTGTGTGAGTGTGTGAGAGAGTGTGTGAGTGTCTGTGAGAGTGTGTGAGTGTGTGTGAGAGTGTGTGAGTGTGTGTGAATGAGTGTGTGTGAGAGTGTGAGAGTGTGAGTGTTTGTGAGAGTGTGTGAGTGTGTGTGTGAGTGTGTGTGAGAGTGTGTGAGTGTGTGTGAGTGTGTGTGAGAGAGTGAGTGTGTGTGAGAGTGTGTGTGAGAGTGTGTGAGTGTGTGGGTGTGAGAGTGTGTGAATGAGTGTGAATGAGAGAGTGTGTGTTACAGTGTGTGAGAGTGTGTGAGTGTGTGTAAGAGTGAGAGTGTGTGTGAGAGTGTGTGAGTGTGTGTGAGAGTGTGTGAATGAGTGTGTGTGAATGAGTGTGAGTGAGAGAGTGTGTGTGTGAGAGAGTGTGTAAGAGTGTGTGAGTGTGTGTGAGTGTGTGAGTGTGTGTGAGAGTGTGTGAGAGTGTGTGAGTGTGTGTGAGAGTGTGTGAGTATGTGGGTGTGAGGGTGTGTGAGAGTGTGAGTATGTGTGAGAGTGTGTGAGTGTGTGTGAGTGTGTGTGAGAGTGTTAGAGTGTGTGAGAGTGTGTGAGAGTGTGTGAGAGTGTGTGTGAGAGTGTGAGTGTGTGTGAGAGTGTGTGAGTGTGTGGGTGTGTGAGAGTGTGTGAGTGTGTGTGAGAGTGTGGGTGAGAGGGTGTCTGTGTGAGAGTGTTAGAGTGTGTGTGAATGTGTGAGTGTGTGTGAGTGTGTGTGAGAGTGTGTGAGTGTGTCTGAGAGTGTGAGAGTGTGTGAGTGTGTGAGAGTGTGTGTGAGAGTGTGTGAGTGTGTGTGAGTGTGTGTGAGTGTGTGTGGGAGTGTGTGAGAGTGTGAGTGTGTGAGAGTGTGTGAGTGTGTGTGAGAGTGTGTGGGTGTGAGAGTGTGTGAGTGTGTGTGAATGAGTGTGTGTGTGAGAGAGTGTAAGAGTGTGTGAGTGTGTGAGAGTGTGTGAGTATGTGGGTGTGAGGGTGTGTGAGAGTGTGTGAATGAGTGTGAATGAGAGAGTGTGTATGTGAGACTGTGAGAGTGTGTGAGTGTGTGTGAGAGTGTGTGAGTGTGTGGGTGTGTGAGAGTGTTTGAATGTGTGTGAGAGTGTGTGAGTGTGTGGGTGAGAGGGTGTGTGTGTGAGAGTGTGTGATTGTGAGTGTGTGTGAGAGTGTGTAAGTGTGTGTGAGAGTGTGTGAGTGTGTGTGAGAGTGTGTGTGAGAGTGTGTGTGAGTGTGTGTGAGAGTGTGTGAGTGTGTGTAAGAGTGTGTGTGAGAGTGTGTGAGAGTGTGTCAGTGTGTGGGTGTGAGAGTGTGAGTGTGTGTGTGAGAGTGTGTGTGAGTGTGTGAGAGTGTGTGAGTGTGTGTGAGAGTGTGTGAGAGTGTGTGAGTGTGTGTGAGAATGTGTGAGTGTGTGTGAGAGTGTGTGAGTGTGTGGGTGTGAGTGTGTGAGTGTGTTAAGTTTAGGATTGTGTATCCATAGATCGCCAATAGATGGCGGTAGTGTTTGTTTGTAAAAGGAAACTGTGATGTCAATTATGTATATGTATCAGTTCGTCTTTGGTGTTCGTGAATAAATGTTGTGTAGAAGAACGCTCCTCTGTTTATTACTTTAACTGCGATCCAGTCTGTTTATTAGAGATTTACACATATTTTGTTTATGGTGCCTGCAAACCGAGATTATTACGAGCCAGAAAATCGACAGACTGAATATTTCGAAAATGGAGGGCGTTCTTGAAAATTTGAAAAAGAAACGATCGGTTGTTAGACAATTAACTACGAAACTGATAACCAAAGTCGAATCGAATTTAGCAAATAATATTCCGCTAAATGAGAAAATTGAGATAATCGAGGATTTATATGAACAGTTAATTGAGAAAATCAATGAACTGAAAAGTTTAGATTCAGAAATAGAAACGAAAGTAACTTCGGAGGAGATTGAAAATGAAGTTACCTCAAGTCAAGAATACCAGGATAAAACTGTTATATGGAGAGGAAGAATGCAACGATTTTTGAAGAAGAATTCGGAATCTTCTAGAACAGTTCATCAGAACCAAACGGCTAATGTTGCACTTCCAGTTGAAATAAAACCAGTGAAGTTACCACGTCTGCAAATAGGAACTTATTACGGAGATTCGTGTAAATGGTTAGACTTCTGGAACCAGTTCGAAAATACAATTCATAATCATAGTGGATTGAGAAAAACTGAAAAATTTGCGTACCTAAAATCCTTACTTGGAGGTAATGCTTTAGCTGCCATTTCCGGTTTCGCTTTAAGTGACCAGAATTATGATTCCGCAGTAGAAATATTGAAAGAACGTTTTGGAAGACAAGATGTTGTTATCACCTCGCATATGAATAAATTATTATCCCTTGAACCAGTGGGAAACATTTCAAATGTTAAAGCACTGCGTAAGCTGTATGATGAATGCGAAGTCAACATTCGAAGTTTAGAATCGTTAAACGTTACTTCTGGAAGTTATGGAAATATTCTCTGTCCTATCATTTTGCAGAAACTTCCAGAGGAATTAAATTTGGAATTTAATCGAAGTCGAAATATGGAAGCAGGATTTGATATAAAGGAACTTATAGAATTCTTAAAAAAGGAAGTTAATTGTCGAGAAGCTGCAAGTTTAATGAACTCTACGAAAACGAATCAGAAACCATACTTTCGTCAAAATGAACAACGCACGAAAGTTTATCCTAATTATAAACCGAAAGTTCCGACTGCTTCAGCTTTATCAACAATTGGATATAAATGTATATTTTGTGACAAAGAAGATCATACGAAATATAAATGTACTGAGGTGAACGCTGATGAGAAACGCAACATTTTGAAACGTACAGGAAAATGTTTTATGTGTTTTGGATGTAAACATTTAGCTATCAACTGTAAGAACAAACAGTTTTCCTGCAAAAGGTGCCGCGGTAAACATCATGAAAGTGTGTGTGTAAATCCCACATCAGCTGTCACCAGTGAAAAAAATAAGGAAACCGAGACATCGGCGGAAATTGTTCAAAATTCTTCTGCCAAAACTGGATCTAATATTATGCTTCAAACAGTGTATGCTGTGGCTGAGGGCAGAAATAAGAACTGTATTGTGAGATGTCTTCTTGACGGCGGTAGCCAAATCTCTGCAATTCGAGAAGATTTATCAAGAAAATTACAATTACCAGTGAAAGGAGAAACTGTTTTAAATCTGCATACCTTCGGTGAAAAGAACGGGAAACATTGGCGGCGAAAGAAAGTTGAACTTACGCTCCGGAATATTAATGACCCTGAAAAATCCATAAATCTCGAAGTCATTGAAGTACCAGTCATAACAAATGCCGATATACGAGTACCAGATGTAGAAATCAAATCCAACCTCCAAGCATTCGGCATCACTTTGACAGACTGTGGTGGCGCCGGTGGAATGAGTCATATTTCCGTTTTAATCGGCGCTGACATTATGTGGAAAATAGCAAGCGAAGAAATAAAAAGGATAAACAGAAATGCCGTAGCGATGAAAACCTTGTTTGGGTGGTGTATACAAGGCAAATTTCCTTCATCAGACTTTGAAATCCATGATGCGTGTTTAAACGTAAGTGTAGAAGAGAAACTTCTAAAAAGTGTCGAATCGTTTTGGGATATTGAATCTATAGGAATTAAAAATGTTTCTGACGAAGAACAAAATGAAATGGCCATGCAAATATTTAACAACTCGATTACACAAAAGGGTAATAGATACGAAGTTAGACTTCCATGGAAAGATCAGAATGTGACTTTAAGAGACAATTTTAAGAATGCTGAAAGACGATTTTTGAATCTGATCGAACAATTTAAATCAAACTTGAACTTTTATGCGCAATATAAAGAAGTGATTGACTATCAGCTTAAGGAAGAAATCATAGAAAAGGTCAATCTTGGTACTCCATCTGGGAGACGAACTTACTACATACCTCACCGTGCTGTCATCCGTGAAGATCATAATTCTACAAAGCTTCGCATTGTTTATGATGCTTCTTCAAAGGAAAAAAATCATGAATCTCTAAATGATAATTTACTACAATGACCAAATCTTCTTCCTGAACTTTTGAAAGTTTTAATAAATTTTCGACTTCATCGAATTGCATTTACGTCAGATATTGAGAAAGCGTTTTTACAAATTTCTGTTGCACCTGAAGATCGGGATTCAATGCGATTTTTGTGGATTGATGAGAATTCAAGTTTGAGCAATCCGAGAATTCAAGTTTATCGGATGTGTCGTGTAATTTTTGGAGCAAAATCAAGTCCATTTTTGCTGAGCGCTTGCATTAAGCATCATATAAAGAAATTTGAAGACATACATCCCAGAACTGTAGAAATGTTAGAAAACTTCATGTATGTTGACGATTTTATTTGTGGATCAGATACGGAGGAGGAAGCTATACAGATATATCATGAAGCCAATGATATAATGAAAAAGGCATCAATGACTTTGACCAAATGGAATTCTAATTCGGATACTGTAAAAAACCAGTATAAATCAAGTGACAACTTCGTTAGCTTTAAATTGCCTGACTGTGATTCCCCCTCAAAGATTCTTGGACTTCAATGGGATACAATTAAGGATATCTTCTGTTTTAATGCACAAGACGTTATTGATTTCATCCAGTCAAATGACCAAACAAAACGTTGTGTTTTAAAAGCTGCTTCAAAAATCTTCGATCCTGTTGGGTTTCTTACTCCATATGTTATTCAAGCAAAAATTCTGTTTCAGGATTTATGGCTGAAAGGTGTTGAGTGGGATGAAATTATCCCACCAGAATTGCAAGACAAGTGGAATAGATGGTATAGGCAACTATGTGATCTACCTAATATCCAGATACCTCGGTGGTATTTTCGTGATGTTGATGAAACATCTGAAACACTAGAACTACATTGTTTTTGTGATTCATCTCAAAGTGCTTACGGAGCAGCAGTGTACGTGAAATTCCGTAGCTTAAAATATTGTGGAACAAGTTTAGTGATAGCCAAGAGCAGAGTGACACCCCTGAAAAAATTATCTTTACCAAGACTCGAGCTCATGGCAGCAGTGTTAGGTGCAAGACTTGTAACTACAGTCCGTGTGCATTTTCCTCAAGCTAAGATTCATTTATGGACAGATTCTCTTATTGTGCTTCATTGGATAAAAAACTCACCGCTGCGATGGAAAACATTCGTACAAAATCGAGTGTCTGAAATTCAAGACAAAACATCCCCGAGCATGTGGCATCATTGTCCTGGCTCAGATAATCCAGCCGATAAAATCACACGTGGTGTTAAAGTGAGTGATCTTGTAGTAGATCAAGTGTGGTGGCATGGACCTCCATGGCTTCATCAAGATGAAATAAATTGGCCTAAAGTGAACGAGCATTGTAACATAGTAGATAGTGCAGAAGAAAGAGTTGTGACTCAAGTTACTAGCAGTGTTCAACCTTTACAACCTGTGTTAAAAATAGAAAACTTTAGTGACTTAGGTAAACTTTTAAGAGTCACGTCATATGTATTTAGATTCATTAATAATTTAAAATCACAGAATGGAGTGATTGGTCCTGTGACCAAAAATGAAATATGTAATGCTATGTGTTATTGGATTATCTTATCACAAGGTGAGTATTTTTTTGAAGAGTTGAATGATGTTAAATGTAAAAAACCATTGTCTCATAATTCGAAATTGTTTGGGTTAAATCCAGTAATGGATGAAAAGGGTTGTTTAAGAGTTGGAAGTAGATTAGTAAAATCATCATTAGATGTCGATGAAATTCAGCCCATAATATTACCAAATAATTATTTTTCTCGTTTAATTATATTGAATTGTCATGAAAAGGTACTTCATAGTGGTGTAAATGAAACTTTAGTGCAAGTAAGAGGGAAATTTTGGATTTTAAAAGCCAGACGTTTTGTAAAATCTGTGTTACATGATTGTAGATTTTGTAAAAAATATAATGCTAAAGCTGGACACGAGATATCGGCTCCTCTTCCAGCTGACCGAGTGGAGAAAGCTCAACCATTTGAGGTAAGTGGCATAGATTTCGCTGGCCCTTTGTATTTAAAGGATGGTACAAAAGTGTATATTTCATTGTTTACCTGTGCAGTGACTCGAGGAGTCCATTTAGAATTGTTATCAAATTTAAGTGCAGAGTGTTTCATTCAAGCCTTACGTAGATTTTTTGCACGTAGGGGTATTTGTAGAGTTATATATTCTGATAATGCTAAAACCTTTAAGACTGCTGATCGTGAATTAAAATATTTGTATAAATTATGTAAAGATGAAAAGGTTCTAAATTTTCTTGGTAAAAATGGGTTTGAATGGAAATTTATTGTAGAAGGTGCTCCTTGGTGGGGCGGATTCTGGGAACGTTTGGTAAGATCTGTAAAAACTTGTT
>NC_140781.1:203077595-203082595 GCF_044657685.1 Stegodyphus dumicola
GTGAGTGTGTGTGAGAGTGTGTGAGTGTGTGTGATTGAGTGTGAGTGAAAGTGTGTGTGTGACAGTGTGTGAGTATGTGTGAGAGTGTGTGTGAGTGTGTGTAAGAGTGTGTGAGAGTGTCTGAGTGTGTGTGACAGTGTTAGAGTGTGTGAGAGTGTGTGAGTGTGTGTAAGAGTGTGTGTGAGAGTGTGTGTGAGAGTGTGTGAGAGTGTGTGAGAGTGTGTGAGAGTGTGTGAGTGTGTGTGAGAATGTGTGAGTGCGTGTGAGAGTGTGTGAGTGTGTGGGTGTGAGTGTGTGTGAGAGTGTGTGAGTGTGTGTGAATGAGTGTGAGTGAGAGAGTGTGTGTTTGAGAGAGTGTGTAAGAGTGTGTGAGTGTGTGTGAGAGTGTGTGAGTGTGTGGGTGTGAGAGTGTGTGAGTGTGTGTGAGAGTGTGTGAGTGAGTGTGAGTGAGAGAGTGTGTGTGTGAGAGAGTGTGTAAGAGTGTGTGAGTGTGTGTGAGAGTGTGTGAGTGTGTGTGAGAGTGTGTGAGAGTGTGTGAGTGTGTGGGTGTGTGAGAGTGTTTGAATGTGTGTGAGAGTGTGTGAGTATGTGTGAGAGTGTGTGAGTGTGTGTGAGAGTGTTAGAGTGTGTGAGAGTGTGTGAGTGTGTGTGAGAGTGTGTGAGAGTGTGTGTGAGAGTGTGAGTGTGTGAGAGTGTGTGAGTGTGTGGGTGTGTGAGAGTGTTTGAATGTGTGTGAGAGTGTGTGAGTGTGTGGGTGAGAGGGTGTGTGTGTGAGAGTGTGTGATTGTGAGTGTGTGTGAGAGTGTGTGAGTGTGTGTGAGAGTGTGTGAGTGTGTGTGAGAGTGTGTGTGAGAGTGTGTGTGAGTGTGTGTGAGAGTGTGTGAGTGTGTGTAAGAGTGTGTGTGAGAGTGTGTGTGAGAGTGTGTGAGAGTGTGTGAGTGTGTGTGAGAGTGTGTGAGAGTGTGTGAGTGTGTGTGAGAATGTGTGAGTGCGTGTGAGAGTGTGTGAGTGTGTGGGTGTGAGTGTGTGTGAGAGTGTGTGAGTGTGTGTGAATGAGTGTGAGTGAGAGAGTGTGTGTTTGAGAGAGTGTGTAAGAGTGTGTGAGTGTGTGTGAGAGTGTGTGAGTGTGTGGGTGTGAGAGTGTGTGAGTGTGTGTGAGAGTGTGTGAGTGAGTGTGAGTTAGAGAGTGTGTGTGTGAGAGAGTGTGTAAGAGTGTGTGAGTGTGTGTGAGAGTGTGTGAGTGTGTGTGAGAGTGTGTGAGCGTGTGTAAGAGTGTGTGTGAGAGTGTGTGAGAGTGTGTGTGAGTGTGTGTGAGTGTGTGTGAGAGTGTGTGAGTGTGTGTGAGCGTGTGTGAGAGTGTGTGAGTATGTGGGTGTGAGGGTGTGTGAATGAGAGTGTGTGCATGTGAGTGTGTGTGAGAGTGTGTGAGAGTGTGTGAGAGTGTGTGAGTGTGTGTGAATGAGTGTGAGTGAGAGAGTGTGAGTGAGAGAGTGTGTGTGTGAGAGTGTGTGAGTGTGTGTGAAAGTGTGTGAGTGTGTGTTAGTGTGTGTGAGAGTGTGTGAGTGTGTGTGTGAGTGTGTGTGAGAGTGTGTGTGAGAGTGTGTGAGAGTGTGTCAGTGTGTGGGTGTGTGGGTGTGAGAGTGTGCGAGTGTGTGTGAGAGTGTGCGAGTATGTGTGAGAGTGTGTGGGTGTGTGTGAGTGTGTGTGAGAGTGTGGGTGTGAGAGTGTGTGAGTATGTGTGAGAGTGTGTGATTGTGTGTGAATGTGTGTGAGAGTGTGTGAATGTGTGTGAGAGTGTGTGAAGGTGTGTGAGAGTGTGTGAGAGTGTGTTAGAGTGTGTGAATGAGTGTGAATGAGAGAGTGTGTGTGTGAGTGTGTGTGAGAGTGTGTGAGTGTGTGTGAGAGTGTGTGAGTGTGTGTGAGAGTGTGTGAGATTGTGTGAGTATGTGGGTGTGAGTGTGTGTGAGTGTGTGTGAGTGTGTGGGTGTGAGAGTGTGTGAGAGTGAGAGAGTGTGTGAGTTTGTAAGAGTGTGTGAGTGTGTGTGAGAGTGTGTGAGTGTGCGAGTGTGTGTGAGAGTGTGCGAGTATGTGTGAGAGTGTGAGAGTGTGTGAGTGTGTGTGTGTGAGAGTGTGTGAGAGTGTGTGAGTGTGTGTGAGAGTGTGTGAGTGTGTGTGTGAGTGAGTGTGAATGTGTGTGAGAGTGTGAGAGTGTGTGAGTGTGTGTGAGTGTGTGTGAGAGTGTGTGAGAGTGTGTGAGTGTGTGTGAGAGTGCGTGAGTGTGTGTGAGAGTGTGTGAGTGTGTGTGAATGAGTGTGAGTGAGAGAGTGTGTGTTTGAGAGAGTGTGTAAGAGTGTGTGAGTGTGTGTGAGAGTGTGTGAGTGTGTGGGTGTGAGAGTGTGTGAGTGTGTGTGAGAGTGTGTGAGTGAGTGTGAGTGAGAGAGTGTGTGTGTGAGAGAGTGTGTAAGAGTGTGTGAGTGTGTGTGAGAGTGTGTGAGTGTGTGTGAGAGTGTGTGAGAGTGTGTGAGTGTGTGGGTGTGTGAGAGTGTTTGAATGTGTGTGAGAGTGTGTGAGTATGTGTGAGAGTGTGTGAGTGTGTGTGAGAGTGTTAGAGTGTGTGAGAGTGTGTGAGTGTGTGTGAGAGTGTGTGAGAGTGTGTGTGAGAGTGTGAGTGTGTGAGAGTGTGTGAGTGTGTGGGTGTGTGAGAGTGTTTGAATGTGTGTGAGAGTGTGTGAGTGTGTGGGTGAGAGGGTGTGTGTGTGAGAGTGTGTGATTGTGAGTGTGTGTGAGAGTGTGTGAGTGTGTGTGAGAGTGTGTGAGTGTGTGTGAGAGTGTGTGTGAGAGTGTGTGTGAGTGTGTGTGAGAGTGTGTGAGTGTGTGTAAGAGTGTGTGTGAGAGTGTGTGTGAGAGTGTGTGAGAGTGTGTGAGTGTGTGTGAGAGTGTGTGAGAGTGTGTGAGTGTGTGTGAGAATGTGTGAGTGCGTGTGAGAGTGTGTGAGTGTGTGGGTGTGAGTGTGTGTGAGAGTGTGTGAGTGTGTGTGAATGAGTGTGAGTGAGAGAGTGTGTGTTTGAGAGAGTGTGTAAGAGTGTGTGAGTGTGTGTGAGAGTGTGTGAGTGTGTGGGTGTGAGAGTGTGTGAGTGTGTGTGAGAGTGTGTGAGTGAGTGTGAGTTAGAGAGTGTGTGTGTGAGAGAGTGTGTAAGAGTGTGTGAGTGTGTGTGAGAGTGTGTGAGTGTGTGTGAGAGTGTGTGAGCGTGTGTAAGAGTGTGTGTGAGAGTGTGTGAGAGTGTGTGTGAGTGTGTGTGAGTGTGTGTGAGAGTGTGTGAGTGTGTGTGAGCGTGTGTGAGAGTGTGTGAGTATGTGGGTGTGAGGGTGTGTGAATGAGAGTGTGTGCATGTGAGTGTGTGTGAGAGTGTGTGAGAGTGTGTGAGAGTGTGTGAGTGTGTGTGAATGAGTGTGAGTGAGAGAGTGTGAGTGAGAGAGTGTGTGTGTGAGAGTGTGTGAGTGTGTGTGAAAGTGTGTGAGTGTGTGTTAGTGTGTGTGAGAGTGTGTGAGTGTGTGTGTGAGTGTGTGTGAGAGTGTGTGTGAGAGTGTGTGAGAGTGTGTCAGTGTGTGGGTGTGTGGGTGTGAGAGTGTGCGAGTGTGTGTGAGAGTGTGCGAGTATGTGTGAGAGTGTGTGGGTGTGTGTGAGTGTGTGTGAGAGTGTGGGTGTGAGAGTGTGTGAGTATGTGTGAGAGTGTGTGATTGTGTGTGAATGTGTGTGAGAGTGTGTGAATGTGTGTGAGAGTGTGTGAGTGTGTGTGAGAGTGTGTGAGAGTGTGTTAGAGTGTGTGAATGAGTGTGAATGAGAGAGTGTGTGTGTGAGTGTGTGTGAGAGTGTGTGAGTGTGTGTGAGAGTGTGTGAGTGTGTGTGAGAGTGTGTGAGATTGTGTGAGTATGTGGGTGTGAGTGTGTGTGAGTGTGTGGGTGTGAGAGTGTGTGAGAGTGAGAGAGTGTGTGAGTGTGTAAGAGTGTGTGAGTGTGTGTGAGAGTGTGTGAGTGTGCGAGTGTGTGTGAGAGTGTGCGAGTATGTGTGAGAGTGTGAGAGTGTGTGAGTGTGTGTGTGTGAGAGTGTGTGAGTGTGTGTGAGAGTGTGTGAGTGTGTGTGTGAGTGAGTGTGAATGTGTGTGAGAGTGTGAGAGTGTGTGAGTGTGTGTGAGTGTGTGTGAGAGTGTGTGAGAGTGTGTGAGTGTGTGTGAGAGTGCGTGAGTGTGTGTGAGAGTGTGTGAGTGTGTGTGAGAGTCTGTGAGAGTGTGTGAGACTGTGTGGGTGTGAGAGTGTGCGAGACTGTGTAAGTGTGTGTGAGTGTGCATAAATAAGTGTGAGTGAGAGAGTGTGTGTGAGAGAGTGTGTGAGTGTGTGTGAGTTTGTGAGTGTGTGTGAGAGTGTGTGAGTGTGTGAGAGTTTGT
Organism: Stegodyphus dumicola; assembly: GCF_044657685.1. Lineage (NCBI taxonomy): Eukaryota > Metazoa > Arthropoda > Arachnida > Araneae > Eresidae > Stegodyphus > Stegodyphus dumicola. The sequence goes on from NC_140781.1 coordinate 203,082,038, forward strand.
GAGTGTGTGTGAGAGTGTGTGAGTGTGTGAGAGTGTGTGAGTGTGTGTGTAAAAGTGTGCGTGAGAGTGTGTGTGAAAGTGTGTAAGTGTGTGTGAGTGTGCATGAATAATTGTGAGTGAGTGTGTGTGTGTGAGAGAGTGTGTGAGTGTGTGTGTGAGAGTGTGTGAGTGTGTGAATGAGTGTGAGTGAGTGTGTGAGTGTGTGTGAGAGTGTGTGAGTGTGTGTGAGAGTATGTGAGAGTGTGTGAGTGTGTGAGTGTGTGTGAGTGTGTGTGAGAGTGTGTGAGTGTGTGTGTGAGAGTGTGTGAGAGTGTGTGAGAGTGTGTGAGTGTGTGTGAGTGTGTGTGAGAGTGTGTGAGTGTGTGTGAGAGTGTGTGAGTGTGTGTGATTGAGTGTGAGTGAAAGTGTGTGTGTGAGAGTGTGTGAGTATGTGTGAGAGTGTGTGTGAGTGTGTGTAAGAGTGTGTGAGAGTGTCTGAGTGTGTGTGAGAGTGTTAGAGTGTGTGAGAGTGTGTGAATGAGTGAGTGAGAGAGTGTGTGTGTGAGAGTGTGTGAGTGT
>NC_140781.1:203085095-203092595 GCF_044657685.1 Stegodyphus dumicola
TGTGTGAGAGTGTGTGAGTATGTGGGTGTGAGGGTGTGTGAGAGTGTGTGAATGAGTGTGAATGAGAGAGTGTGTATGTGAGACTGTGAGAGTGTGTGAGTGTGTGTGAGAGTGTGTGAGTGTGTGGGTGTGTGAGAGTGTTTGAATGTGTGTGAGAGTGTGTGAGTGTGTGGGTGAGAGGGTGTGTGTGAGAGTGTTTGAATGTGTGTGAGAGCGTGTGAGTGTGTGGGTGAGAGGGTGTGTGTGTGAGAGTGTGTGAGTGTGAGTGTGTGTGAGAGTGTGTGAGTGTGTGTAAGAGTGTGTGAGTGTGTGTGAGAGTGTGTGTGAGTGTGTGTGAGAGTGTGTGTGAGTGTGTGTGAGAGTGTGTGAGTGTGTGTGAGTGTGTGTGAGAGTGTGTGAGTGTGTGGGTGTGAGAGTGTGTGAATGAGTGTGAATGAGAGAGTGTGTGTTACAGTGTGTGAGAGTGTGTGAGTGTGTGTAAGAGTGAGAGTGTGTGAGAGTGTGTGTGAGAGTGTGTGAGTGTGTGTGAGAGTGTGTGAATGAGTGTGTGTGAATGAGTGTGAGTGAGAGAGTGTGTGTGTGAGAGAGTGTGTAAGAGTGTGTGAGAGTGTGTGAGTGATTGAGTGTGTGAGTGATTGAGTGTGTGTGAGAGTGTGTGAGAGTGTGTGAGTGTGTGTGAGAGTGTGTGAGAGTGTGTGAGTATGTGGGTGTGAGGGTGTGTGAGAGTGTGTGAGTATGTGTGAGAGTGTGTGAGTGTGTGTGAGTGTGTTAGAGTGTGTGAGTGTGTGTGAGAGTGTGTGAGAGTGTGTGTGAGAGTGTGAGTGTGTGAGTGTGTGTGAGTGTGTGTGAGAGTGTGTGAGTGTGTGGGTGTGTGAGAGTGTGTGAGTGTGTGTGAGAGTGTGGGTGAGAGGGTGTCTGTGTGAGAGTGTTAGAGTGTGTGTGAATGTGTGAGTGTGTGTGAGTGTGTGTGAGAGTGTGTTAGTGTGTCTGAGAGTGTGAGAGTGTGTGAGTGTGTGAGAGTGTGTGTGAGAGTGTGTGAGAGTGTGTGAGTGTGTGTGAGTGTGTGTGAGTGTGTGTGGGAGTGTGTGAGAGTGTGAGTGTGTGAGAGTGTGTGAGTGTGTGTGAGAGTGTGTGGGTGTGAGAGTGTGTGAGTGTGTGTGAATGAGTGTGTGTGTGAGAGAGTGTAAGAGTGTGTGAGTGTGTGAGAGTGTGTGAGAGTGTGTGAGTATGTGGGTGTGAGGGTGTGTGAGAGTGTGTGAATGAGTGTGAATGAGAGAGTGTGTATGTGAGACTGTGAGAGTGTGTGAGTGTGTGTGAGTGTGTGTGAGAGTGTGTGAGTGTGTGGGTGTGTGAGAGTGTTTGAATGTGTGTGAGAGTGTGTGAGTATGTGTGAGAGTGTGTGAGTGTGTGTGAGAGTGTTAGAGTGTGTGAGAGTGTGTGAGTGTGTGTGAGAGTGTGTGAGAGTGTGTGTGAGAGTGTGAGTGTGTGAGAGTGTGTGAGTGTGTGGGTGTGTGAGAGTGTTTGAATGTGTGTGAGAGTGTGTGAGTGTGTGGGTGAGAGGGTGTGTGTGTGAGAGTGTGTGATTGTGAGTGTGTGTGAGAGTGTGTGAGTGTGTGTGAGAGTGTGTGAGTGTGTGTGAGAGTGTGTGTGAGAGTGTGTGTGAGTGTGTGTGAGAGTGTGTGTGAGAGTGTGTGAGTGTGTGTAAGAGTGTGTGTGAGAGTGTGTGTGAGAGTGTGTGAGAGTGTGTGAGTGTGTGTGAGAGTGTGTGAGAGTGTGTGAGTGTGTGTGAGAATGTGTGAGTGCGTGTGAGAGTGTGTGAGTGTGTGGGTGTGAGTGTGTGTGAGAGTGTGTGAGTGTGTGTGAATGAGTGTGAGTGAGAGAGTGTGTGTTTGAGAGAGTGTGTAAGAGTGTGTGAGTGTGTGTGAGAGTGTGTGAGTGTGTGGGTGTGAGAGTGTGTGAGTGTGTGTGAGAGTGTGTGAGTGAGTGTGAGTGAGAGAGTGTGTGTGTGAGAGAGTGTGTAAGAGTGTGTGAGTGTGTGTGAGAGTGTGTGAGTGTGTGTGAGAGTGTGTGAGCGTGTGTAAGAGTGTGTGTGAGAGTGTGTGAGAGTGTGTGTGAGTGTGTGTGAGTGTGTGTGAGAGTGTGTGAGTGTGTGTGAGCGTGTGTGAGAGTGTGTGAGTATGTGGGTGTGAGGGTGTGTGAATGAGAGTGTGTGCATGTGAGTGTGTGTGAGAGTGTTTGAGAGTGTGTGAGAGTGTGTGAGTGTGTGTGAATGAGTGAGAGAGTGAGTGAGAGAGTGTGTGTGTGAGAGTGTGTGAGTGTGTGTGAGTGTGTGTTAGTGTGTGTGAGAGTGTGTGAGTGTGTGTGTGAGTGTGTGTGAGAGTGTGTGTGAGAGTGTGTGAGAGTGTGTCAGTGTGTGGGTGTGTGGGTGTGAGAGTGTGAGAGTGTGTGTGAGTGTGTGAGTGTGCGAGTGTGTGTGAGAGTGTGCGAGTATGTGTGAGAGTGTGTGGGTGTGTGTGAGTGTGTGTGAGAGTGTGGGTGTGAGAGTGTGTGAGTATGTGTGAGAGTGTGTGATTGTGTGTGAATGTGTGTGAGAGTGTGTGAATGTGTGTGAGAGTGTGTGAGTGTGTGTGAGAGTGTGTGAGAGTGTGTTAGAGTGTGTGAATGAGTGTGAATGAGAGAGTGTGTGTGTGAGTGTGTGTGAGAGTGTGTGAGTGTGTGTGAGAGTGTGTGAGTGTGTGTGAGAGTGTGTGAGATTGTGTGAGTATGTGGGTGTGAGTGTGTGTGAGTGTGTGGGTGTGAGAGTGTGTGAGAGTGAGAGAGTGTGTGAGTGTGTAAGAGTGTGTGAGTGTGTGTGAGAGTGTGTGAGTGTGTGGGTGTGAGTGTGTGAGTGTGTTAAGTTTAGGATTGTGTATCCATAGATCGCCAATAGATGGCGGTAGTGTTTGTTTGTAAAAGGAAACTGTGATGTCAATTATGTATATGTATCAGTTCGTCTTTGGTGTTCGTGAATAAATGTTGTGTAGAAGAACGCTCCTCTGTTTATTACTTTAACTGCGATCCAGTCTGTTTATTAGAGATTTACACATATTTTGTTTATGGTGCCTGCAAACCGAGATTATTACTAGCCAGAAAATCGACAGACTGAATATTTCGAAAATGGAGGGCGTTCTTGAAAATTTGAAAAAGAAACGATCGGTTGTTAGACAATTAACTACGAAACTGATAACCAAAGTCGAATCGAATTTAGCAAATAATATTCCGCTAAATGAGAAAATTGAGATAATCGAGGATTTATATGAACAGTTAATTGAGAAAATCAATGAACTGAAAAGTTTAGATTCAGAAATAGAAACGAAAGTAACTTCGGAGGAGATTGAAAATGAAGTTACCTCAAGTCAAGAATACCAGGATAAAACTGTTATATGGAGAGGAAGAATGCAACGATTTTTGAAGAAGAATTCGGAATCTTCTAGAACAGTTCATCAGAACCAAACGGCTAATGTTGCACTTCCAGTTGAAATAAAACCAGTGAAGTTACCACGTCTGCAAATAGGAACTTATTACGGAGATTCGTGTAAATGGTTAGACTTCTGGAACCAGTTCGAAAATACAATTCATAATCATAGTGGATTGAGAAAAACTGAAAAATTTGCGTACCTAAAATCCTTACTTGGAGTTAATGCTTTAGCTGCCATTTCCGGTTTCGCTTTAAGTGACCAGAATTATGATTCCGCAGTAGAAATATTGAAAGAACGTTTTGGAAGACAAGATGTTGTTATCACCTCGCATATGAATAAATTATTATCCCTTGAACCAGTGGGAAACATTTCAAATGTTAAAGCACTGCGTAAGCTGTATGATGAATGCGAAGTCAACATTCGAAGTTTAGAATCGTTAAACGTTACTTCTGGAAGTTATGGAAATATTCTCTGTCCTATCATTTTGCAGAAACTTCCAGAGGAATTAAATTTGGAATTTAATCGAAGTCGAAATATGGAAGCAGGATTTGATATAAAGGAACTTATAGAATTCTTAAAAAAGGAAGTTAATTGTCGAGAAGCTGCAAGTTTAATGAACTCTACGAAAACGAATCAGAAACCATACTTTCGTCAAAATGAACAACGCACGAAAGTTTATCCTAATTATAAACCGAAAGTTCCGACTGCTTCAGCTTTATCAACAATTGGATATAAATGTATATTTTGTGACAAAGAAGATCATACGAAATATAAATGTACTGAGGTGAACGCTGATGAGAAACGCAACATTTTGAAACGTACAGGAAAATGTTTTATGTGTTTTGGATGTAAACATTTAGCTATCAACTGTAAGAACAAACAGTTTTCCTGCAAAAGGTGCCGCGGTAAACATCATGAAAGTGTGTGTGTAAATCCCACATCAGCTGTCACCAGTGAAAAAAATAAGGAAACCGAGACATCGGCGGAAATTGTTCAAAATTCTTCTGCCAAAACTGGATCTAATATTATGCTTCAAACAGTGTATGCTGTGGCTGAGGGCAGAAATAAGAACTGTATTGTGAGATGTCTTCTTGACGGCGGTAGCCAAATCTCTGCAATTCGAGAAGATTTATCAAGAAAATTACAATTACCAGTGAAAGGAGAAACTGTTTTAAATCTGCATACCTTCGGTGAAAAGAACGGGAAACATTGGCGGCGAAAGAAAGTTGAACTTACGCTCCGGAATATTAATGACCCTGAAAAATCCATAAATCTCGAAGTCATTGAAGTACCAGTCATAACAAATGCCGATATACGAGTACCAGATGTAGAAATCAAATCCAACCTCCAAGCATTCGGCATCACTTTGACAGACTGTGGTGGCGCCGGTGGAATGAGTCATATTTCCGTTTTAATCGGCGCTGACATTATGTGGAAAATAGCAAGCGAAGAAATAAAAAGGATAAACAGAAATGCCGTAGCGATGAAAACCTTGTTTGGGTGGTGTATACAAGGCAAATTTCCTTCATCAGACTTTGAAATCCATGATGCGTGTTTAAACGTAAGTGTAGAAGAGAAACTTCTAAAAAGTGTCGAATCGTTTTGGGATATTGAATCTATAGGAATTAAAAATGTTTCTGACGAAGAACAAAATGAAATGGCCATGCAAATATTTAACAACTCGATTACACAAAAGGGTAATAGATACGAAGTTAGACTTCCATGGAAAGATCAGAATGTGACTTTAAGAGACAATTTTAAGAATGCTGAAAGACGATTTTTGAATCTGATCGAACAATTTAAATCAAACTTGAACTTTTATGCGCAATATAAAGAAGTGATTGACTATCAGCTTAAGGAAGAAATCATAGAAAAGGTCAATCTTGGTACTCCATCTGGGAGACGAACTTACTACATACCTCACCGTGCTGTCATCCGTGAAGATCATAATTCTACAAAGCTTCGCATTGTTTATGATGCTTCTTCAAAGGAAAAAAATCATGAATCTCTAAATGATAATTTACTACAATGACCAAATCTTCTTCCTGAACTTTTGAAAGTTTTAATAAATTTTCGACTTCATCGAATTGCATTTACGTCAGATATTGAGAAAGCGTTTTTACAAATTTCTGTTGCACCTGAAGATCGGGATTCAATGCGATTTTTGTGGATTGATGAGAATTCAAGTTTGAGCAATCCGAGAATTCAAGTTTATCGGATGTGTCGTGTAATTTTTGGAGCAAAATCAAGTCCATTTTTGCTGAGCGCTTGCATTAAGCATCATATAAAGAAATTTGAAGACATACATCCCAGAACTGTAGAAATGTTAGAAAACTTCATGTATGTTGACGATTTTATTTGTGGATCAGATACGGAGGAGGAAGCTATACAGATATATCATGAAGCCAATGATATAATGAAAAAGGCATCAATGACTTTGACCAAATGGAATTCTAATTCGGATACTGTAAAAAACCAGTATAAATCAAGTGACAACTTCGTTAGCTTTAAATTGCCTGACTGTGATTCCCCCTCAAAGATTCTTGGACTTCAATGGGATACAATTAAGGATATCTTCTGTTTTAATGCACAAGACGTTATTGATTTCATCCAGTCAAATGACCAAACAAAACGTTGTGTTTTAAAAGCTGCTTCAAAAATCTTCGATCCTGTTGGGTTTCTTACTCCATATGTTATTCAAGCAAAAATTCTGTTTCAGGATTTATGGCTGAAAGGTGTTGAGTGGGATGAAATTATCCCACCAGAATTGCAAGACAAGTGGAATAGATGGTATAGGCAACTATGTGATCTACCTAATATCCAGATACCTCGGTGGTATTTTCGTGATGTTGATGAAACATCTGAAACACTAGAACTACATTGTTTTTGTGATTCATCTCAAAGTGCTTACGGAGCAGCAGTGTACGTGAAATTCCGTAGCTTAAAATATTGTGGAACAAGTTTAGTGATAGCCAAGAGCAGAGTGACACCCCTGAAAAAATTATCTTTACCAAGACTCGAGCTCATGGCAGCAGTGTTAGGTGCAAGACTTGTAACTACAGTCCGTGTGCATTTTCCTCAAGCTAAGATTCATTTATGGACAGATTCTCTTATTGTGCTTCATTGGATAAAAAACTCACCGCTGCGATGGAAAACATTCGTACAAAATCGAGTGTCTGAAATTCAAGACAAAACATCCCCGAGCATGTGGCATCATTGTCCTGGCTCAGATAATCCAGCCGATAAAATCACACGTGGTGTTAAAGTGAGTGATCTTGTAGTAGATCAAGTGTGGTGGCATGGACCTCCATGGCTTCATCAAGATGAAATAAATTGGCCTAAAGTGAACGAGCATTGTAACATAGTAGATAGTGCAGAAGAAAGAGTTGTGACTCAAGTTACTAGCAGTGTTCAACCTTTACAACCTGTGTTAAAAATAGAAAACTTTAGTGACTTAGGTAAACTTTTAAGAGTCACGTCATATGTATTTAGATTCATTAATAATTTAAAATCACAGAATGGAGTGATTGGTCCTGTGACCAAAAATGAAATATGTAATGCTATGTGTTATTGGATTATCTTATCACAAGGTGAGTATTTTTTTGAAGAGTTGAATGATGTTAAATGTAAAAAACCATTGTCTCATAATTCGAAATTGTTTGGGTTAAATCCAGTAATGGATGAAAAGGGTTGTTTAAGAGTTGGAAGTAGATTAGTAAAATCATCATTAGATGTCGATGAAATTCAGCCCATAATATTACCAAATAATTATTTTTCTCGTTTAATTATATTGAATTGTCATGAAAAGGTACTTCATAGTGGTGTAAATGAAACTTTAGTGCAAGTAAGAGGGAAATTTTGGATTTTAAAAGCCAGACGTTTTGTAAAATCTGTGTTACATGATTGTAGATTTTGTAAAAAATATAATGCTAAAGCTGGACACGAGATATCGGCTCCTCTTCCAGCTGACCGAGTGGAGAAAGCTCAACCATTTGAGGTAAGTGGCATAGATTTCGCTGGCCCTTTGTATTTAAAGGATGGT